>NW_001820814.1:388326-403472 GCF_000146945.2 Sclerotinia sclerotiorum 1980 UF-70 | reverse complement strand
GTCTAGATCATGTAGAAGTGCCCTACGCTCTCGAGGAGGTTTATAACTAGACGTCAAGCAGGGACTTAAGTAATGACAATGATACAATTAGTAACTAATAGTAGAGTATACTAAATGATTGATCTTGAGCACGAAGCTCTATACAAAGGAAATTCGTCCTGACTATATAGATCTTTATGCTATGGACCTTCAGGACCCCGAAAAGTCCTGGACCTAAGAATATGTTGGACCTTTATTTTTCGTGCATATTATGTAGGGTCCATCACGTGGTAATGGGCTTGTGGAGTCCGACGTAACAACAAATTAAAAATTCAAAAGTTTAACCTTTCAGATTTCAATGAAATCAAGTATTAAAGATCTGAGATTTTCAGAATTTATTAATAATATTAAAAGATTGGGTGGAAGAGGCCTCTATATTGACTATATTACTACACGTGTAGGCATCTTAAAATATCCTCTTGGTATCCTCGGTGTGACGCCTCACACCTCCGGGTCACGTGGCATGCCCCGTTTGTATTTAATCATAGGAAAACTCTCTACTCTTGTTTTCCTTCTTCTTTTCTCCTTAGCTTAGTATTTTCTAATACAAGATACTTTACTCAGTATTCTTGAGTGTGACACTCGGAGGGGACCAATATGCCTGCTTATGGTTCGTCTAATCTAGCCTGTTTAGGTAACCGTATTACTAATCACGACACGTGATTAGTACCGGTAACTTCTATTCCTTTTAACAAATAATTATATAATCAATCTATAGTTCAAATTTTATTGAATTGCATTAATCAATTATAAAGTTATTAATAGTTAAAAATAGCGATTTTTGGTGTAAAACGGTGGCCGAGATTAGGGGTGGCCGAGAAGTGGGGTACTAGACTTATATTACAGTATATAATATCATCACTATCACCATCACCATCACAAAAACTCAAATCCAAAATCAAAGCATTATTAAACTAGGTATAAAATAATTATATTCCATTACATCTGCAAAACTGTAAAACACATCTAACACTAGAGCATACAAATATCAATCAGAACAAAAGAAAATGAGTGATTGGGCATGAAACAATAAAAATCCAGATCCAGATCCAGGTCCAGGTCTAGGTCCAAATACCAATGGCGATGGCGATACAGTAAATGGAATGCGATTGTTTGTGAATCCAGAGAAGAAAGCTTTTATGTGAGTAGTAAGAGGTTGTATGATTAAAAAATGGGGATTGAGATGGGAAGCGGAGAGTAGAGTAGAGAAGGGAGGGGATTATGCGTACCTTCAGTACCTAATGAGTGATGTTTGATGCTCATGTGATTTGGATGAAAAGGGCAAAAGAAGAAGTGTAGGAAGGTATGGACTGTTGAACTGTCGTAGCGAGAGTGTATAGGGGAGGAAAGGTAGGGGTAATGGAGGGATCGAGGGATCGAGGGATCGAGAAATGGACGAATGTGTAACAGGGATAGAAGGATCAGAAGGTACGTACCTCGCACGAAAGAAATCATAAATCAAGATAAGAAAAGTACATGAAAGACGAAGGAATCATCGTCTTTGACCAACCACCAGCCTTAAAACATATTTTGTAGAATATAAATGCAGATGTACTCCATGCATGCATTTCCTAATAGCCCTCCAGATACTCCTTCCAAGAACCAAAAATATCATGCAATGTCTCGCCGAACAATAACAATTTCCCCAAATTCCATGCCTGGCATGCTTAACTCTATGGAAGTGCTAACTATAGCTACCTAGAGTAAAACGTATGATTATTTACAACATCTCCTCATCTTCACCTCCATTTGTGTATCCACCGAATTGAAAATTTTGAAATGCTCCATACCTATGATATTTAGTTAGTGAAAACGCAAATGTGAGAAGCTATTAAAATCGGTGAGAAAGAAAGGGGTGGGGTTGCATTTAAAAACGTAAAGTGGGGTTTGTTCGAGGTGGGGTTAACGAAAAAAGGGGAGAGTAAAGTGCCAACTCATGAACTTGGCAAGAAAATACTCACTGATTCTCCATCGCTTCAACATTTGGGTATCCATGAATAGTTTCGACAGTCTTATAGACGGGGTCAATAGATTGCTTGTACTGAGGTCCACCGACTGCCGATCCGAAGTGCGAGTATATGTCTTTAGAGGGACCCGCTGATTGTTCATAGTCTCGCGCAGCTAAAAGCTCATAACCAGATGCCATGTAAGGTTCAACATTCTCGGCATGATTCCAGCGTGCATCTCCACCTTGAATTGGTGTCAATGGAGCATGGCTACTACCATCACTCATAGTATCATCATCCATACTTGAATCTTGTGTTCGAGACATTCTTTCTTCCAACATTTGTCGTTCATATCTCAACCTTGCCATGGATTCTTCTTGCTCAAAGCTAGTAGAAGGCCCAGTCCACAGATCTTGTGGCAACGCTTGCCCTCCATTGTATGGTGGGCAGATTCTCCATAACTCAATTAATCGCATCTGCTGACTAGCATCTGCGGTCTTGAAGAGTTCAATTTGGGTAGGGTATAATGAGGAAGAATCGACACCATGTCTTGCGAGTATAATATCTACTGTAAGTTGATCTGTTTGCGGTGGTTCGGAAGCTGGTCTGGATGGTTGCTTAACAACATGTGCGGAATGGGTATAATGTTGAGAAACTGAGTATGTATATGTTGGTTCAACTTCTTTTGGTTGTTCTACGGGGACAGGAGGAGGAGGATTGTGGAGGGAAAGATTGCGAGCGAAAAGCATCGCGAGCTCTTCTTGTGTAGCCATGACGCTCTATGTGTAACTGACTACTTAATGCTACAGCAGATGCGTCAGTTGAGTTACCTTTGAGGAAGATGAATAACAAACCTTAAGTTGCAAATGATCTGACGATCTTCAAGATGGATCTTGTAAAGTATCTCGACTGTTTGGAATATTTTTGAGAAAGAAAAGAGGTCGAAGCCGAATGTCGTTCTGCTTTGTAGTAAAATGGCTATAGTCAGACGAACATGCAATATGCAAGAGAATGGAGCAGACTTTTGTGGACAAATGCAAAAACGGTTTGCTTGTTATTATTGACTATGCTATGTACTGAAGTAAAGGTAGAATGGGATTACTCTTGGGAGAAATGGAAGGGATTTCTTAGATTGAAGGGTGGTAGCGGCGATCGCGGGTAAGGGGAGGAAGATGACCTTTGGGAAATGAGCTTATTTGGAATGATTCAGTCGCCACGAAAGTCTCAGAATTAGAAAGAGATGAATGTAAATGTTTAGTAACTTTGAAGTGGGTTTATATGTTATTGTGAGAGGATTTGATAGCAAGACATAATGTTGATGGAAGTTTATAAAAAGATGTAAAGTGGAAGGAAAGAAGGAAGGAGGTTTCGATATTCATTCAGTTCATGTTTCCGGTTCGATGGCACGGTACGCATGTACTAGGTATCAAAGAGATAGCCGTAATGTGACTGATTGTTGATTGATAAGTGATTTGATAAACCCCTCTTTGTTTTATAATGTCCAACCCAACATTCTCTAAAAGCCAATGATTTTCTATTTTAAACATATTGGGCTGTTAGCGTTGCACTATTTTAACCCATTAATCCCCATTCAATCATTTTATCTGCCAATTGTTCTATGACACGAGTATGACCTTTACATCGATTTACTGGATGAGGTTACTTTTTTCATTTCAGATCTTTATGCTTCACCAAAAGAGATGAACAGCTGTTTGTAGATCATTAGAAATATATTTGGTATACCTAGTATTGTTTAATGGGGAAGATTAAGTACTAGGTAGGCAAAGTAATCCCTTTAAATTCAAATCCAATCTGTTGCTGCATCTATCTGGACATCTGAGTATAAAATCATCTGATATGGTTATCTTACGCAAGCCAAAAGATTAAACATGAAAATATGAAAATATGACTGAGTTGATGACGCCCCGCTGGGCCACTGCCATGGAGGCTTTTTCGCTTCGCTCTAGATCTAATTCACTGTGTTTTCCGATCAAGTCCAAGAATCACTCAAGGTTACCATAGGGAGGTTAAGTACATATCATCCATCCATCCATCTATCCATGAAATTCGAACCTGGAGCGGAGCGAAAAGGCCTCCACGGCAGTGGCCCAGCGGAGCGTCACCAATAAGATCCTTTTGGTTTACTCTTCTAATTCCATCCGTTCAACTAAATCCAATGGAATATTGGTCAGGCCACTGTACTGTACTAATCGAGAAATATGTGTACTCTATACCTAGCAAAAAGAAGTACAAAGAGTCACGGCAAGCACAAGGTCATGGTCAAAGGCGATGTGATTGATGTTGTGGAGTGAAAGACTGAATGACTTGATCGACCTGCATGAGACTCTTTTCCCGTGCCCCCCATGTTTCGTTATTGGGTACCACTTTCTATCAGGGGTAGCCCTTTTAGTTCTTTGCCTCTCGTGTCTTATCGTCTTATCCGTTGATTCTCTTATCATCATGTGACTTACATCTTGGCCTTAACATCAAGGCCAATAATTAAAGATGACGCTAAGAGCCGCCGCCAACCTAAACGCGTTTCGTGGTGCCTGGAGCTCTGATATACAGAATCTCAAGAGCTTCATTAAATCCCTCCGAATCTCTCCACGTCATCCCAATTCTTTGTTTTTAAAGCTCTCCGATATCCTCCAACAAAATCTAGAAATCATGGTAAGCTTCAATTTATTCAGATTGGCACATCTCATCAATAAATGAGCTTCTCAAGCTAACTACCCACCTTATATTAGACTTCGATAGGTACAGGTTACGATCTTTCGAATTCCGTCTTCTCCCCGGATGGACGAAACTTCCAAGTCGAATATGCAGTAAAGGCGGTCGAAAATGGTGGAACCTCTGTTGGAATTAAATGTAAAGATGGAGTTGTACTTGCAGTTGAGAAGATCATCACCAGCAAGCTCTTAAAAGCGGGAGCCAACAAACGTATTGCGACAATCGATAGACATATGGGTGCTGTATGTACAACCTTGATACTTGAATAGTCATTTTGAAGTGATTAGATGGCTAATTATCCTTTTACAGGTATCTTCAGGATTAGTACCAGATGGTAGACATTTCATTTCCCGTGCACGCGATGAAGCTGCAAGTTGGCGTAACGTTTATAAAACTCCAATTACAACCTCAGATTTGGCTAGTCGAATGGGTGGATACCTTCAAGCATATACCCTCTATTCATCCGTACGACCATTCGGTATTACTGCGATCGTTGCAGGTTATGATTCTGAACAGGAATTACCAGTTGATGGACAAGTAGGAAGTGGACCATCTATTGGTTCTGGGGGAAAGGTTGAAGGCAAGAAGTATGGTGGACCTGGTCTTTATATGATTGAACCAAGTGGATTATACTGGGGTTACTATGGAGCTGCTACTGGTAAAGGACGTCAAGTCGCAAAGGCCGAGTTAGAGAAGTTGGATCTTGCAGCAGGGAAGTTGAGTCTATTAGATGGTGTCAAAGAAGCTGCAAGAATTATTTACGTGGCGCATGATGACAATAAGGATAAGGAATTTGAGCTTGAGATGACCTGGATTAGCAATCTTGATGGACCAACAAAGGGAAGACATGAGGAAGTACCAAAGGATATTCTTGAGGAAGCTGAGAAGTTAGCGAAGGCGGCTTTGGAAGGTGAAGATGATGAAGAAGAAGAGAAACCTGCCGAAGGAGATAAGATGGAGGAATAGTTAAAGAAGTATGTGTGAGAAACAAATCTCTTTGTATCAACACCTGCCTTTACATTTTACATGGCCTAAAGGTTTTGAGCTTATCACAGCATATGACACTCTAATGATACATTTTACGCATTGATTTGATCTCAGTTGATCTTTTTTTACCAGTTCATGCAATCTTAGAGTGATGAACTTTTGATGCATGATTTCTCCTGTGTTTTAGAAATAGAGAACTAAGCTATTCTTATTCCATCGTCGTTGCAGAAATTTGGAAGTGCTCTCCTTTTTCAATTTCAATAGATCAGATTATCCAATTTAACCCAGACAAGTCTTCTGGGGCCGAGAAGTTAAAATTAAATCTATTCTTGCGAGGAAGATGAGATAATCAATGGGAGAACTGAAATCACTGGGATGGTTCTATTCGACTACTCGTCTCCAGTCAACAGTGTCGATAGATAGATAGATAGATAGGTAGATGGTACCCCCCCCTATTATTCAGGTATGCAACAAAAGATAGATAGTTTATTTTAGTTTTTTATATTTTATTGGTTTGTTTATTATAATTATATCAATAAGCTGTTTAATTCACTAGATAGGTAGATGGATAAATCTACTCACCTCAACTCAACTCTATATATTAACTAGCTAGCTAGCTAGCTTCTGGTATCGAGCCAATTGCTCTTATTTAAGATGTGCATGAATGAATGAAAAGTTTCTTACTTGATGGTTATCTTATTGATTGATTGATTGATTACCTGTGTAAATTATTTCTTGTGAATAGAAGTTTTTATTTCACGGTTAGGTAAGTATGTATTGTAAGATTGATATCGATCTTATTTTCCTGATATCTTCCTGGGGATGGAAGTTGGAGAGATGGGATGGAATAAGTTGGTTGCTTGTATGGGGGGAGGGAGGGAGGGAGGAAGGGGAGGAAGGGAGTGAGGGAGTAATATAAGGAACGAGGAATGAGGAACCTGGGACTTGCGCTGCTTTGTGTGTATTGTATTCTTGGAACTCCTCTACAGTTTGTTTGTTGTGGCGTAATGGGAGTTGGAATGGGTATATAGTATCAATAAAGTATCAAGTATCAAGAATCAAACAACTCCTCTCCGAGTTTGATTTGCTATTTAACTACTCACCCAGCACACTAGTAGCATCAATTTTTAAATTGCCACAAAATGATGAAAATGAAATGTGATGGCGATGCCAGTGCCAGTGCTAGTGCTGGTGCTTGTACTCTTCATAATTCATTCATGCATTTACTGAATGAATACCCAAATTAGAAAACTTGAAAATTCTTCAAATTTACTAGCTGATGTGTTTACCGAACATCGCCTCTCAATAAGGCGAACGAATGGCCGTTTTGAAGGCCTGAGACTGCTAGGGTATCTAGTGGAAACTTTTTAGTTTGAGTTTATATCACATGTATCAATAGAAGAGACTAGCATTGGCAAAACTGTACTGGTTAGTTTTATTCTATAGTAGGGTGTATCAGTTTTGATTTAGGTGAGGATCTTTATGTTGAAAATATCTCACAAAAAGTCATTCTTAGAATTAAAATTAGAGTTACAGTTAGAATTAGAATTATTTCCTTCATCAACCATCAACAATTAATTAATTCATTCATTCATTTATTCACATCATCTAAAATCATCGCCTCTGCTTCTCAATAATACCCAGACCTATTAAAGACCATTACAGCATGCATACATGCCCCGCCTCACTGGGCTTCTATCTTAAATCATCTGTCTGTTTCTCTGATTTAGGATTCTACATATGATTTAGTAAAAGATGGTAGATGATAGATACTCTTTTCTAGTGGATCAATAGTATTATTGTTATAGATGTAGGGTTAGTCAAAGTAAATATAAGTGTGACTCTATACATTGGGCGGGAATTCTTTTGGAGAAATGGCCACCGCCTCCGTGGATTAGTTTCTGCTGTTATACGGTTCTTGTGTTGTGGTGCGATGTATTCATTATATTCCATATTTCTCAAGAATTTCTTAATGATGTAATCTTATTATGTATAAATGCACATTTCCATCTCCATCTCCATCTTACTTTTCACATCAAACATTCACACCCATTACATCAATCCTTATCTCGCATTCATACTCGAAAATCTCTATACCCCCATCCCATCCCATCCCATCTAACCAACTAGAACAGCATCCCTCAGTAAGAACCCAATTACTCAAACCATAGGTTTCTGATTCCCGAAATCATCCTCACATTCCCGATGTAAGGATACTGATACTGATTTGTTGAAAAGTTCTCCTAGGAAATCTAAATCTGGATCGGCTTCTCTACCGTCTCGGAAATGTTTTTCTGAGGAAGCTGGGGTTATGGGGAAGTTTATGGATGGATGTATTGGCGGATCTTAATCTGGGGAGAGATGTGGAGGTATAGAAAGATTTAGATCTGCAGAAAGATGTGGAAGTACAGAAAGATCTAAATCTAGGGAAAGGTCTAAATTTGCAGAAAGGTCTAAATCTAGAGATAGATCTAAAATTACGGAAAGATCTAAATCTACGGATAGTCGGAGTTCCAGAACTAAGTATAAACCCAAACCAAACCCCCATAAAGCAAGAATAATAATAAAATTCGTCGTCACGCCCAGGTATTTCCTTCCCCTCTTCTCCTCCCTCCTCCCTATCTATCCTCCCCTCCCTCTACATATTAACACCCCCCAGGCCTACAACAACCTCCCCCTCTCCCACATTCACATCCACTCACCCCCCCTCACCGATCCCCCTCTAACCCCCCACGGAAAATCCCAATGCCCCACCCTAAACACCAAACTCTCTCATCTAAATCCAACATACATCCTCTGTTCGCCTCTTCTTCGAACACTTCAGACTGTTGTTTTGGGGTTATCTCTTCAGACTGATATTTATATTTATATTTATACTTATTCAAATTCAAGTCCAAAAAGAAATAGAAAAACAAAATCAAAGTCAAAAATAAATTCAAAAATAAAAATCCTCGCCCACCCCACCCCACCCACCCTACGAGAATTCGGCTCTGGACCTAGTTCTATAGGTATATTATTGATAGGATTGAGGAGATGGGAGCGGATGTACATACAGATGCGTAATATAAATACAAATACAAATGCCAATAAATTTCAACCCCCTAGAAAAATAGGAAAGAAAAAAAGGAAAAGGAAAAAGGAAAAAGATGGGAAATTAATAGAAAAAAGAATAGAGGATTTATTTTCGAGGGGAAGAGGAGGAAATAGAGGTGGAGGAGAAGTAGGCAACAAGAGGAGAGAGATAAGAGGATTAAGAGGGTATTGTGAGGATTGGGGAGGGGTGGGAGGAGGAGGAGGATGAAGATGAAGATGAAGATGAAGATGAAGATGAAGATGAAGATGAAGATGAAGATGAAGATGAAGATGAAGATGAAGATGAAGATGAAGATGAAGATGAAGATGAAGATGAAGATGAAGATGAAGATGAAGATGAAGATGAAGATGAAGATGAAGAATGAGGGTAGAAGTATAAGAAAAAGAGTAAGAGGAAGATGAAGATGAAGAATGAGGGTAGAAGTATAAGAAAAAGAGTAAGAGGAAGGAAAAAGAAAAAGAAGAAAAGAAAAGAATATAGAAATATTAATTTTTTCACATGGGAAGTTTTTGCTTGGATTGATAATAAAGAAAGATATAAGTTTTCTTTTCTTTTCTCCCCCTCTTCCCCTTCCTCTCCCCATCCTCATCCTCATCCTCATCTCTATCCTCACTCCTAAAATCAACATCCAACAATTGATCAACCTCAAAAAACCAAAAACTTACTAAAACTCACTAACAACTACCCATCAAACCCAACAACAGCTTTCCACAATATAGATAGATATAATCACTCGAATAATTAATGATTAAAATATAAAACATAAAACATAAAATATCCAAGGGATATGAATATGAATTTATTGATATATCTTTTTTGGTTTAAGTGGCTTTGAGAAGTATATTATATATATAATCATATATATATACACAGACACAGAGAGAGAGAAATGTGGGGGGGAAAGGTGGGTGAGATTTATTCCTGTATTAGTCTTGGTGTTTATGTTTGAGTTTGATAGTTGGATGGTTTGGATTTATTTTTTAGTTTATTTATTTATGTGTTTGTATTGAGATTAGATTTAGGGATTGATAGGGAATGAGTGGATTGAAAGGGTTTGAGGTTTGAGATTGAGGTTGGGTGATAGATATATTAGAATTTATAATATAGAGTAATTAGAATGAATAGTAGATTTTATATGATATAACAATATTCTTATAATAATATATATTCACACACACACGCACACACAAACATATGTATACACAATATACAACTAGAAAATGATAATCAATTCATTCAATCCCATTTCATTCTATTAATCCTAATGAGCTCAATCAATCAACTAAATCTACATCCACCAACTTTTCCCCCCCTTCTCCTTACCTCCCATCTCATCTCATCTCATCTCATCTCATTTCCTCACCTCCCTTCCTTTCCCCTCCCCCATCCTTTCCTACATCTCCCATCCAATCTACCTACATAACACTCGCTCCTCACTCCACCCCCACCCAAACAAACAAACAAACGAACAAAAAATCCTAGCAAAAGGAAAACAAAAACAATAGAGAGCTAAAGAAAGCTACCAAAAGTAATGTATAGAAAAGCACACACAAACAAACAGGTTCATACCCATCCAATTACTCCCCCTTTCAACGCCATATCAAACATTTCATTCCGGACCTCTAAAATTCATACTCCCATTCATATCCCCATGCATGCATACAAGCAAGCATCCAACCGTCATCCATCCATTCATCTCCAGTGTATTGTCATCATATCTCATATCATCGCTTTCGCTATTTTTTGCTGTGCTCAAGCACTCAGGTCAACACTCAGCTCAAGCATTTAGCTCCATCCATCAATTGTATCCATCCACTTGATTTTTTCCACCAAAACCATGCTATGCTATCATTGATGAATGATAGATAATTCATCTTCGAATTAGCCACATCCTAATCTGCGTATGTTTCCCTCCATATCTCAAAAAGTGCATCAGTTTAATGCTACTCAACCAGTATTTGCTCGTCTCTGTCTGTCCGCCTTCTTATATCAACCCACTGAACCCCTGTGAATTCCATCCCAACTCTCCAGAAAAAAAGAGAAGTCAAAATCTAACATAGTCCATTCATTCCTAGGACTAAACCTGCAAGAAGACCAAATTATCAAAAATGAAACACGATGCTACGTGATAAAACCAAATTTGAGATCTGTAATCTTCGTAAAGTGATATTAAGAGAGTGTAAGAAAAAGAAGGGTATCTTTTATGATCAATTGCTCTAAACCAAATCAATCTCAAATAAGAGAAATAGAAAAGGGAGAAGAAGCCGCTGACCTCGCATATAAACGAAGAAAAAAATCTATATTGCTGAAAGCTCATCACCATAATCATCGAGAACTGTTATCATCCAGTTGACCTAATAACCAACATTTGTCCAAACCACAGACAATCACTAACATAGGTTTATCGTGATTCCTTACATTTAGAAACATTAGAAGGATTAAAATCTCAAGATGTCTCTTGTTTGTATGCACTTCCTGTCATACCATTTCCTTGTTTTTGATCAAGGATTTCTCGAGCATAAAAATCCACAAGCATTGTGCCATAAGCTTCCAATTCTTCTACTGGGACGGATAATCGGAAGTCGTTTAATAGTAAGAACTGAAGCTCCAAATGATTTAGTTCATTCAATGGCAATCCACCAACCTAAACAAACGTCAGTGTTAAGAAAACGACAACTCATCAATAAGCTTACCTTGGCGTATCTAGAATTTGTATAAAATACATCAGAAAAGAATTTGCTTGCACAAGTAACACCAGCAATAACCAAACGATGAATATTGAAGCTGTCAACTACAAAGAAGTGTGAGAGAGGGAACTGAGCCAATCCAGGGTCAGGTCCAGGTGAATGAGTGTATTGAGCATTTTCAAATTCTGATTTGAGTTCAGGAACGCTTCTAGCTCCTGGTGGAGTATCTGCCAAATCGGAACCTTCGGCGGAGTAAGTAGACGAAGGTCGAGAATTATCCTGATCCATTGATTCTCGTCGCATAGCATTTATTGGTGCTGCGTTAACTCTCTCCGTCATCCTATCAAAGTAGACCAACAAGCTCAAGAACACCTCGTATGTTGTTGGACAGTACTTGTGT
Organism: Sclerotinia sclerotiorum 1980 UF-70; assembly: GCF_000146945.2. Taxonomy (NCBI): domain Eukaryota; kingdom Fungi; phylum Ascomycota; class Leotiomycetes; order Helotiales; family Sclerotiniaceae; genus Sclerotinia; species Sclerotinia sclerotiorum. The sequence goes on along the minus strand of NW_001820814.1, from coordinate 391,589 downwards.
ATTCTAGTTAAGTAACTCAAAATCGTAATACTAGGCACATTCTTTCCATGGAACGCTAATACGCTCGAGGAAAGTCCAGTAAGATTGCTTGTGTTCTCGGAAGATGGAATGCCTCTCTGCAAGGCTTCATGTTGACGATCGTTTGTGGTGGTGATTTTGGTCAAAAGTCCAGCTACCATTTCAATAATATCCGTAATGGGCATGCCACTAATCTCGTATTTTAATCCAGGATCATCTGCTGTACGTTGACTTCCAGGTTGACCTCTAAATGAAAGGAATTCTTCGCTGGCAAAACTTTCGATATGTGCCAGATCTCGAACTTTGATCGTGTTACCATCATATTTTTGTACATCATCAAGAGACTTTGCTGATCTCGTAATAGTCCGTTCAGAAGTCGCACAAGTATTTCGAGATTTAAGGAGAGAATCCGTACTCATTGTATGCGAATGTTCAGGTCGTGCATGAGGACCTGAAGATGGTGGAAAGTTTTGTTGACTTGAAAATGAACCTGGATTTGGACTAGAACTCGAAGGAGGAGAAATAGGTTCAGACTTCACTCTTGTGCGGTGGTCTACATCGTGAGAGTCGGCGTATTTGGCATGAGTGTTTGCGCTTGGAGGAGGGGTACCATCATTTACTGATGTGGGGTGGGGTTTCGAACTGAGTGGAGGTTCGACTCTGGACCTGGAAGGTTGTCGATATGGTGAATCCTCTGAAGATCCATGATGCCCTGCGCCGGGTATCATTGTATGAGGGTGAAAGCGCGATGAATCTGACACAAAATCAATCACCGCAGCCATGTCAAGTAAATATTATGGTTGTGAAAACCTGATCAGTCGTACGCGATTAGCTTAGTTCTTCCAAATCTGCGATGGCCGGAACGATGTGGAGAAGAGAGAATAGAATAATGGTGAGGGGTCTGTTTAAATCCGTGAGCGGTAACTGATTCGTTGCCGTTGGTGAAGGAGTGGCCAAGAGGTTCCCCAAAAGTCTTATCGTGAAGGTAGTTTGCTTTGCCTATCGATCGGGCTTTGATTACCGGGTAAAAAGGTAAATAGAGACCAGCATCAAAACAATCCTTCCTTTGACTCTTAACAGCTGCCAAGTATCGTCTGGCAAAAACTTCCAGTGTTGGATAACATTATGAATGGCGATAAAAGTTTATACTTGGCTGACAAAAGGTTGAATGGTGGTGAAGACGCGCCATTTAGTTGCCATTTATAAATCTTTCGTGGGGGTAACGGAATAGGATCCCATATACCCATCCATTTGCACTGACTGGGCGGGCATGCAGAATATTGGCAGGTATGGATTAAGAAAGAATGAAAGCTTACCTGCAGCATTCATAAAAAAATATTTGAAGTGTAATTTATCGAGTATTTCTCAGATACTCAACGATTGTTGAAAAGTAGGATTATTTTCACCAAGTGTTGATGCTGTATCGTATCGATAATAGAAGGAGGTTGATGTGACTTATTAAGTGGTTTGTTGATGGGGGATAGTGGATGGTGGATGGTTGATGGGTGGATGGAGGGACGTGATTTGAATGAACCGAAAGAGATTCGAGGTCGTGCTGCGGGTAGAAATTCACCAGGTTGAGTGATGGATGGATGTGTGGGTGTATGGGTGTATGGGTTGTGTGAGTGAATGTGTGGGTGTGTGGAGGTTGTGCTTCAATCCATTCACTATCACTGGCCGTAGTAAAATAGATCCAAGGTCCCTATGACGAAAACCTGAGAACCCTGAATTCCTAAGAGTCCCACCTGAACTGATTCAGTAAAATGCAGGATGATGATGATAGATAGGAAGGAAAGGAAGAAAAAGGATGTTTTTTTGATAGGATATATTTTTAAAAAGTACTGCTAGGTATCTGGAGGTAGGTAGGTAGGTCGCTATCTCTTTCTGAAGAAGAAATTACAGAATAATACAAGTGATACGATTAATGTCATTTTAGATTAAATGAATACTCAGATAAGTATTAACAGTACTAATCTTGTCTAGTAACGATCATCGGTATTTAAGTAAAATCGCTAAACCGAATATCAAAGCCTGGTAGATCTAAACCATAGATGATCTCGAATATCACAGGACCGGTAGGTAGGTAGTAGTATCTACTAGCTATTGCGACATAAACTGTACATACATTTTTGGCAAGACTCTAAAGCTTCCGGCAACCAAACTATTAGGAATTCTTCACAACCAACAATCTTATTGTCGAACCCATCTTTGAGCCAATAGATATCATAAACCCAGTCCGGTTACGCTTTCAAATCTAAAGGAGTCTTGGAGTTGATGCTTGTATTCCCATCAAAAGATACCCAGGGTAACTCAAGTAGAACTAGATGATCTTACATTCGCACGTCAATACCCAAATACCTTGAATTTTACATCCCTAGAAGCATCAAAGGAAAACCTATCGAATCTTCCTCATTTAGTTTGTCCCTGTAGGACAATCACACATATGTCGTGACACGCGAAAAGTATCAAATCATACTTCTAGAAGGAATGTGACACCATGGTTCGAAAGCCACATATGAGAATCTTCCTATTCTTAATCTCACCGCTTCATATAAAATGCAACTTTCTCTCATTGACCGCCATGAAACCCTGCAAATTAATCCATTGCGTAAACTCCGTGGTATTATTGTCGAGTTCTATTCGTACATTCATTCATCATCTACTGATGACGAACAGCATAATTCGTGTCTGGCAGGTATAGATGCCTGTTTGCTCCCTTAGCCGTCAAAACTACCATTCTGATGACACCTCCGGAACTCCCATCCCATTTAATAGCCTCCTGCAATGCGCCCTTGACAAAATCAACAGCATCGGCCTCTTCCATACCCTCCTTCCAGTTTGCATCACAGTATCCGTAGATATATGTCGAACCAGATCCTCCAATAGCATAAGATTGCTTGTGTAATGATCCTCCTAATGGTATTGAGTAAACTTGACCTCCGTGTCGTTCATCCCAACCAGCAATAATCAAACCGGCACTAATTTCGAATTAGAATGAGAAAACCGCGTTGAACTCTATTCATACCTCAGTTGATCCTTGTTATCGTAGCAGAGTTCCTGGAACATAGCTGCGGCTGTTTGTGTAGTTGGTGTTTTCCCGTTCAAAACCCCATACATTCCCAACTGGTAATGAACGATATCCGCAACAGCTTGAGTATCAGCTGCAGACCCTGATCTACAACACCAGATTGTATCATGAACAGAGGTGAGCTTGTCCGTAACTCGATTGCGATATATGCTCCGGT
>NW_001820814.1:364773-387969 GCF_000146945.2 Sclerotinia sclerotiorum 1980 UF-70 | reverse complement strand
GGTGATGCCAGATCACGTGGTGATAATGATTTGAGCTTGGCGGCTATTCCCGTACCTTAAGTCGCCGCCCTTCCCGGTGAGCTGTTAGACATGCCTTTAGAAGGGAGCTAGTAAACCCCTAGTATACATAAAGCTTCGTAGCTCATAATGTTTAAAGGCAGATAAATATATACGAACTATTTGCTATTTACAATTTATACAAATGGATACCCTGACAACTTCCATTGGAATTTCCCTGCCTATTCCAATTTATAATAATGCCCAATACTCAAAACTCTACTTAACGCCATGCTTGCTTTGATAGTTTAGCTGCCCTCGATTCTCAATCTTACATGGCCCGGATAGCACACAATTGAACCAGCGGCGAGCTCCTGCACTTCCATATTCCGCACTACATCCAGATAAGTTTGCTCTGGACCGGACCCAACTCCTTCTATGAATTTGCGTTCAATGACATGTTCTAACCCCCTCGAGTCAAACTACAGCCATGCATTAGCTTCATATCCTCAATAGTATCCTCAAGCCCAGTGAAAACCTACCCTTCCTTATCTAACTCCAACGGAGTAAATCCTTCTCCTTCTCCCTTCTTAACCTCCGTCTTTCCCACTCCAGCCTTCCCCGGCTCCCCATCTTCCGCACATCCACAATCATAAAAGTCCCCAATCTTACTACAATCAAATATTTCCTTCTTCAACCTCTTATTAACCTCATTGTGGACATGGCAAGCCCATGCCGCGGCCGTACTCCTCGTAGCAACCTGCGGCGGATATTTCTTTAACAGCCCTTGGAAATGGCGAGCGCAATCGCCACATGGATAGAGGCGAGCAAAGAGATGAATGTAAGATTTTAGAGCCGAGCTATCTTCTTCTGTAGGCTTATCGGGGAATTTCGCCATCATCGTGTGTAAGACTTTCCAGGCTGCGTGGCCGAGTTCTGCTCTTAAAGGGCGAGGATCGTTAGCAAGTACAACTAAGTAATTTCAATGACACTTTGCAAAGCCGGCGGACATACTTCAAAGTAGCATTCTCCAACTTAGGAGCAGTGGCGGCTCCATGGAGAACATTATTATCGACAAGGATTGGTGTTTTATCCAAGGGAAATTCGGTATTATAATCACTCTCTGTGCCATAATCTAAAGCTCTTGTTCCATGATTTTGATTGCGAAATGTGAGTACAAAGAATATGCATAGGAAAGCCGCTACAGCTATTCCCGCAAGGGTAAAATGAGGTTTCCGAGCCATGCTGTTTTGTGTTCAGACAAGTATGTGATCTGGTATTGATGATTATGATATGGTTGGCTGACTGTGCAGATGAAGGAAGGCCGATTTTACAATGTAGCTCGGCTCCGAATGTCAAGTCAAATATTGGTAAGATTGTTCAATACATCCGCGACAAAGAATAATAGAGAAGCAGCAATTGAAAGTTAATGAATGTTAATTGATTAGTTGTTTAGTTAAGAAAGCGGGTGAGAGAATAAAAGGAAAGGGATCCGAACATTCGATAAAATCATTCCAACTTCATTCATAGCATGATTAGTATACCAGTACTGTATTCCCGTTTTAGAACTTGATCCCTCAAATAAATTAAATCCAAGACCCTTATTCGTTCGACTTGATCGTTTCATATTCATCCAGAATCATCTTCTGATTGGTTAAAAAGGGATTCGGAACAACGTCTACTTTTCCCCACTCCACCCATTTAGTTGGGTCAGGCACATTCCTCTCGGAGCATCATTCATCCCTTCCATCACCCCGCGTTCTCCGAGCTCGGAAACATAAAATATTTTTGAGCTTGGCTCTTTGATGACTGATGACTGTATGAATGGGTAATAAATAAATAACCTTTCCCGAGGAGAAAGTTGAAAGATTTATTAACAATCTTGGATCCTACAATTTTGAATTCTATACATCTTCGAAAGTCGGTGTGCTACTTTAACATTCAAACCTCTTGACTTTTCGAGCAATTCTTCATCACAAAACTTTCATCTCTTCAATATGGCTTTCCCACCACCTCCCGTTAACACTATCGACTGGAGCGACATTGGCTTCAAATTCCGTGAAGGTACTGAGAATTCAACCTCATCTGTCAATGACTAAATCCAATGCTTCAACTTAAGTCTTTCAAGAAATACTAACACACCGCTCCAGTAAATGGCCACATCGAGTCTCATTACTCAGTAAAAACCGGCAAATGGACACCTCCAAAATTCATCACCGACCCTTACCTCCGTCTCCATGGCATGTCTCCCGCCTTAAACTACGGCCAACAAGCATACGAAGGTATGAAAGCCTTTCGCAGTCCTGGTGACTCCTCCATAACCATATTCCGCCCTAACAAAAACGCTGCTCGTCTCGCCCACTCCGCCGAATTCATTTCTATTCCTCCTGTTCCTGAGAATGTTTTCATGGACTGTGTACATGCCGCAGTATCTCTAAATGCGGAATACGTACCGCCTCATGAAACAGGCGCTGCTATGTATATCCGTCCTTTGATTTTTGGATCCAGTGCTCAGTTAGGATTGAATCCCCCAGAGGAATATACCTTCTGCGTTTACGTCCTCCCAGTTGGTGTCTACCATGGTGTACACCCAGTTAAGTGTTTGATTCTTGAAGAATTCGATCGCTCTGCACCACATGGAACTGGAAGTGCGAAAGTGGGTGGAAATTATGCACCCGTACTGAGATGGAGTGATAAAGCAAGGAATGAAGGATATGGTATTACATTACATTTGGATAGTCAAACACGCAGTGAAATCGACGAATTTTCTACCAGTGGATTTATTGGTGCGAAGAAGGATGGAGATAATATTACATTGGTTGTACCGGATAGCAAGAACGTTATTGCCAGTGTAACATCTGATAGTATTTTGGAAATTGGAAAGAGTCTTGGATGGAAAACAGAAGTTCGCTCGGTTAGTTATTTCCTTTTCTCTTCCTTTTTTCCTTGGGGCCTATTCGCCGTTTTACTCTCCTTCTCAACTATACCCCATTACTTTTCCCATCTTGCACCACTTCCACTTCCAACCACTCCAACTTCCAATTTCCATCACACTCATACTAACCTTCTACAGATTAAATACGAAGAACTGCCCAACTTCACCGAAGTAATGGCTGCCGGAACCGCCGCCGCCCTCGTCCCAATCCGTTCCATAACTCGTAACTCCGACTCCAAAACCACAGAATATATCCCCTCATCCTCCGAAGACCCAGGCGCTATCTGTCAAAAACTTCTCACCACCCTCAAGGGAATTCAATCCGGAAAAATTAAGGATACTTTTGGCTGGAACAAGACGGTCGAGAAATTGGATGTTAAAGATTTTACCAGTGGCGAAACAAATGGTACAAATGGTTTGAGTGGAAATATTGATAAATTGCCTTGATAAGGTTACAGGAATCTTGTATAATCTCAATTCTAAAATAGTCAAAAAAGAATGGTCACGGCGTTAAATGATTTGATATTAGCATTTTGTACTAGTTTTTCTAAATGGAATTAAATTATTGATCAAACTCAAACGCTAAAATATAAAAGCCCCCCTTTTCAGTTCCTTCACTTCATATATACATTCTAGCCGAGAGTTACTAACAGAAATAGCTCGTCTCTTTTAAATCATAATATATCATCGATCCTAGATCTTGATCCACTCAAACAATTTCCGCTTATATTATCTTTACACATGATCTTTTATTTATCTCTACCTAGGTAATTATATTTCAAAACCAGCAAACTAAGATTACAAAACCTAATAATAGAACTAAGTAAGAAGTCTAAATTTTATATTCTCTTTAATAAGCTGATTGTATATTATATATTATAAATTATTAAATTGTTCCCCTTTCTCTCTATCTGTCAAGCTCTTCATCTCTCTATTCATTACCTTTCCTATTGTAAGTATAATTATAATTATAACTACAACTATAACCATTTATACTTCTCTATCTGCTTTCTATCCTCCTCCTCCTCCTCCCCCCCTCCTCTTTTCACATGAATAAAATAAACAAATTCCAACACAACCCCAAACAATCTAATCCAATCCAATTCAAACAACACAAAAGTAAAATAAAACAAAATAAAACGAAATAAATAATCCACTCCCTCACTCCCTCATCCATTCATCTAACCCGACAATCAACCCCAATCCCACAAGTGAAAAAAAAAAAAAAGTTCCATAGAATGAAACATCAATTTCACAATCAGGATATTTAAAAACTAGATTAAGTATCATATCGTATCGTATCATATCATATCATATCATATATTTCCTAATAAATAAAATCCCAACGTATACTTCATTCTAATTCCTTCCTTCCTTCCGTTCCATCCAAAAAGAAAAATCTGCCTAACAAACAACCACAAAAAACAATACGCCCTCGCTATGCCAGTCACCTTATGATTAACCATTTCATAAAAAAAAATCTAGATCATCATCTCAAAGTATGTATCCTTTCCAAATAAAATAACCATTGCCTCTTCGGCTCTCATTTGTAGAAATATAAATAATAATAATTATAATAATAATAATAATAATTAAAAAAAAACATTCTAAGATAACTGGGCGAGCTTTTGTAAAGCTGTCAAGACACCTAGATGGATGTTAGTAATTACTTCCGGCAACATTATTGAGGATACATACCAGTAACTCCTTGTGTAAGTGTAAACCCAGCTTCAGTATTTCTACTGCCCAAACTAACAGTTGTAACACTGTTAACCTTCTTTTCTCTCCCTAAATCATTGGCCCATCGAAAGATAACTTCATCATCTCTACCATCACCTATCACTAGTAAGAAATCAACAGGAGAAGTATGTTTATCATCTGGTGACATTTCTTTCGCAAGGCCTTCGAAGATTTTCATGGCAGCTGTGCCCTTTGACCAATCAATCGGTTCAACTGCTACAGCTCCTATAAATGATGTTAGTAAGTTTTCTTGTAACGTACCAACCCATGAATACATACCTTCAACAGGAATTGCCCTAACTCTCTGTTCCTCACATGCATCATTAATGTGACTTGCACAATCACCGGCTTGTCGAGTTGCCGTTTCGAAATCTTCTGCGTTCTTGTAATGGAAGATCAAGCTACAATGTCTTGTCTCAATCCATGATCCTGGTGTTCGTTCGGTATAATATGCCATGATGCCTTCTACCGAATCTTTCCATGCTCGCATCTTCTCAGGATCAGCCATTTCAATCCAATCTGAAGTACCAAATTGTTTGAGGAAACATCCATTTTCGGCAATTAGACCAAGGCGTGGTACTCTTTTGAATAAACGATCGAGTTCTTCTGGTTGTCTACTAGACATTACATATACTGTATTTCTTTCATCTTGAAGTAGATCATTAAGAGTATCGATTGTGCGCTATACATCGTTAGCCTTCCCTCAGAATCGAGGATTATAGTACTACTTACTTGCGGGCTTGTTAAAATGATACTGCTTGGGGATCCCCATGATGCCAAAGTCCCTTCATAATCAATGATGAAGAGTCTTCGCTCGGATCTCTGATACTTTTGACCAAGCATATTAATTGAGAGACGTGGAACAGCTGTGGTATCTCTCTTGTGCTGTTCTTCATAGGCCTTGTCAAGACGATTAATAAATTCATTAAACCAATGCTCTCCAGTATGGTGCATGACAGCTGCATGAAGTTTCTTGAATCGTTCTTCTTTTTCTTCGTCCTCCATTTCCAATGCTTGTTTAATAGCATCAGCGCATTGACGATAATCCCAAGGATTTACAGAAAGTTCATTGCCACCAAAGATGGAAGAACTACCAGTAAATTCACTGAGAATAAGAGATCCATGCTTGTTGTGACCTTCGAACTTGCCATCTTGACAAAACAAGTATTCATGACATGTTAAATTCATTCCTTCGCGCTGACTAGCGATCATTAGAGCATCAGCGACTGTGAGTAGAGCCAAATATTGAGGGTAGATGATATCTTGCTTGAGGTAGACGACTGGTTGGTAAGCAAGATTGGCCCATGAAGAGTTAATTCTAGTAACAATATCTGAAACGGTGGCATCAAGTTCGGAATTTTCTGTGGTAGATGTTGCTACTTGAATAAGAACAACTTTATCTCTCCATTCAGGATATTTATTGAGAAATAGCTCATACGCCTATAGGAAAAAAAAGATTAGTACTTGTCAATTAGGGCTTCATCACAATAGTTGTTTTTTGAAGTCTTTAGAAGTCCAGAATACAATAAATTGAAAACTTACCAAAAGCTTAGGTCGCACACCTCGGACATGATCTAACTTGTCTCGTGCCACAATGAGCTTCTTACCACGATATCTTTCTTGCATTGTGTTCAACCAATGAGTAGCTTTAGGATCTGCACGATTCATATCCAGAGCAACAGGATCAATTCCAATTGCGAGATTGATAACATCGATGAATCGATCCTCAAGTTGAATACCATCATTTGTGGCTTCAACCATTAAAATACGACTGCAGGTTTGCAAGAAATGTCGTGCATACTCTTGAATTTGGAATCCAATGAGATTTGCTCCCAACATACCCTCGAGTAATTCCTTACGAACGGCTAGACATCGGAAAACTTCCGAGGATGGAAATGCAACATGAAGGAAGAATCCAATTTTGGCATCAGGAAGCTTCTTCCGGATCATTGAAGGTACCAATAGGAGATGGTAGTCATGGATCCAAATCACATCACCTCTCTTCCATTCCTTGACGATTTTATCCGCAAAAGCCTGATTTACTTTAACATAGTAAATCCAAGAGTGATCTTCGTAAGCCTTGCTTTTAGGGTTATCCGGTATTTGGTAATGGAAGACTGGCCACAAGATTTGCTTGCAGTAGTGTGTGTAATGACCATCAAAATCGCCGTCTTTACAAAAAACAGTTGCGGAATCGTGCTCTGTAGCCATGCGATCGTCAATATCCTGCTTTTGTCGACGTTCGAGAGCATCCGTGGGCATCCCTAGTGTACCAACCCAAATCTTATCTTCAAGATTTCCACTTCTAACTGCAGCTTGAACGGCATTTCTTAGACCTCCGTTACCTTGCTCGGCTGGTTCAACTTCCCATTCGGCATTTGCGAAAACTCTATCATGACTATCACTTCGTTTGTATTGTGGTTGGCGAATTCCAGCGCTTCCAAGAACTTCTGCCTTCTCCTTCATCTTGTTGTGCTTGAGGATATCTGCGGGAGGGGGAGAACTAGCCCGAGATCGTGGTTGGTTGAACGTCTTTCCCGCACCCCATGCCGGCGAATGAGGATCGCTGGGCGCGATTACAGAGAGCTGGTTCTCTTGTATGGTTTTTAGGTCTGGTATATCGGTTTGAGCAAAAAATTGTTCGTGATCGACATCGTGTATTGGTGTTGCTGGGGGTGTGATATCCTTCTGATGACCGAAAAGACTAGGCTTGCCGGTAGTATCGATTTTGGTGGTAGTTCTTCTAGCGGCACCGGGACGCCCCGAGCGGAAAGCATTGGACTTGGGATCTGGGTGGATATTGGATCCTCTGGTCGGAGGACGAGAATTCGTTGAAGGAAGTTTGAAGTTGATTGTGTTTGGGAGAAAGCTATGAGGAAAGCAGATACATCAGCTTTTTGTCATTGTGAAATCCCGCAGCAGAAAGGAAGTCTCTAATTCCTACGCCTGCTAGATTAAACAGTAAAAATTGCAGATATCTGAAGATATGCTTGAAGCTACCAAGCAGTGTTTGGCTGTAGCTATGATGCGATGCTCGAAAGAAATAACATAACAAAAGCCTGCCCAGCAACCAAATATTTAAGAGAAGGAAAAGAAGAAAAAACTCACAGAGAGACCACAAAGACTGTCATGATGAATGTTCAGAGAAAACTTTCAAAAATGGAGCGGCGGAATGAAATTCAGTATAAAATATTTTGAAAACTGATAATTGCACAACCATGAGCTATGTGCTTTCTGTGTCTTGTAGCTTAAGAGCTTCTGGCTGCGTCTGAGAGCAAGTTCGAATGAGGGGCAGTAAATAGTGGGGCTGATATGTTTCGGCAGAATAGTAGTCAATTTCGGGATTCGATGTTTGATGTAATAAATTTTCCTGGTGAGATGAGAATAGATAGAAGAGCGCAAGAAATGTTGTGATGTTGTGATATGGGTGGTCGACAAAGTAAAGGTTTGTTGAAGGGGTGGAGCTGTATTTGAATGTTTGACCTGACCTGTTAGTCAAATATTTCTCTCCAGACGTGTTGAAGAGATGGTAATGGGTAAGTTTGAGGACAAGGGTATTGCCGGACCAGTAGGAGAACAGAAGAGGATGCTTTGTTTAGCAACTTACAACGTAAAACTCCTGCGAGGTGGGTAGATGTGTTTTATTTTAGGATGGGGAAATGCGGGATGTGTGGCTTGCTTTGAGAGAGGTTAAGCAGAAGAATGAGGTCTGTGGATTGTGAAAGGGGGAGTGAGAGGAGAGGAAAGTATATCTTCAGTAGTAGTAGTAGTAGCTTGATGATTGAAATCAAAATTGAAGTAGGTATTTAGGTAGGTAGATAAATTGATAGTATTTATTTCCCTTACATCAAAAAGTTAGGCACTCGGAAAAACGAAAGAGAAAATGGATGAATCTTTTCGTAATATTCGTTATTGAATGGTAATACAAATACATACATATTATTTCTTATGATCACAATATATAATACAACTAGGACTTTCTAGCGATTTCCCTCATGAAACAATTATCTCATAGCCGGAGCTTTTTTTCCCATTGCCAATTTGCATCCATTAAAATTTACGTCAGGCACATGGGAATTCCAACAAATGACATGGATTTATGCAAGGTGAATCCACATGCCGCTGCATCTTTTTTTATTATTCCTGCCCTATTGTCTTCCTTGTCTTTCATTGTTGATACCATAAGGTTGCCTACCAGTGACCATACATTGGTGATACTAATGAAAGTAAGACTTACGCAGTATATATGTTTGAGCCATTGTTTACTTTTCATCGATACAGACCTTCATCAACTTACTAGTAACATGGAACCATACTTCCAACACCTCGATATTACGAATAGGCTATATCTTGGATGAAGTATGTGCCTCATTAGCTACAAGCCTACAATAGCTAAACCAGTCGGATAGTTTTGCTAAATATCAAGTCCTTACCCTTTGATTCTTCTAGCCAATCCAACCACGTTTTACACACCTAGGATGATATGATAAGAGGATGTGCTCAGGACCTTTGAGCCACCAAACTTTAATAATTAACTCCTCTTTCCAACCACTGTGCTCTCTGTATATTGTTCCCGACTCGTGTTGACCTTCATCTTGCAGCCCATCTCACATGCTGAACTTATAATTCACTCATCAATATAGTCGGTAGAGCTACCTATTGGCACCACGTCTGTCGCACCTTTTCCTACATTGATTTGAGGGAAAGAAAATAAGGATTTTAATACTAATATCATACCTAGATATCTACTTTTCTGTTGCAAACTTCCACAAGACGCGTATTTACATCCTTGACTTCAAACCTCCTTCCAAGGCAGTGTTGCACATCATAGGAAACTTGGCGCTTTAACGAACACCTAAAAATCTAGAACATATGGAATGTGCATCGATGTCTTCAGCCACAGCTTGATCACCACACCCCTAACATCTAACATCTAACTACTCTAAACTTTAGAGTCTAGCCGTCTCTGCTTTCCTCTGCGTTCCTAGTACGAGAACACCAACTTAAATCAACCACTCACCAACGTCCTCATAAACGCGTGCTTCGTATGCTCCTTCCAGTTTCTAACGTTAACCACACAATGGATAGAATATCCAATATTCGAAAAATGGCTCAATATAAATCCCCCCCTCCAATATCACACGATTAATTCCCGCTCTGTCACTACAACATACTACTTGGTGCCACCAATCACCAAACCGGGTTTTCCCGAACAAATTCTTTTGCCTGATTGGGGCGGTGATGAGATCCGTTGGTTGCATGATCTACAATATCTATTACCTAGTATAGAATATGGGGAAGAGTAAATATCCATATCAAAAAAAAGGTCATCTCATCTCCATCCATCATCACATTAACCCATCCATTAATGAGCATTGGGCATAAACCTATCATATTTCAGATATTTACTGCACGAACCGGCCTGCTGTGATGTTCGCTATCGACGCCAATCCCCTCTTTGCTAATTGATCCGAACTATCTCCTTCGATACCATCCATCCATCCATCCATCCCAAATCTCGATATCAAGGATTCATTCGTTACTGTTACACGATGAGTCAAGATCCTAGTAATCTGAACTCTCCTGTAGGCCATTGCTCTTTCAAAATTCAAAAGCATAGGAATAGAACCCCTTCTACTCTATTGAAGGTATTATTCTTATAGGTGTAAAGAGGGTTATCTTATTATTGGTGCTACGATTCCTAACTATATAAATCCATAATCATTGTACTTTCTATATTGAGCCTAACACCGTATACAGCAACGGGAAACAGCAATGTAACACCCACCATCTATCAAAATATGCAAAGTATCTCTCCCTCTTATCAATCAATCCATTATACCGGTATCTAATTACCTACCTATTGTTTTTAAAAGAAAATCAAAAACAACTATTTTTGCTGCCTAATATCAAATTACAATGTCCATGGTATGGTAAAATTGTAAAATTTCCAAACCCGCGGAAAACTAGCCATATCAAATATCAAACATTTGTTTTATGGAAGTTTTTCTTATTTTCAAGTTTTACCGTCGTATTCATCACAGTCGAGAACCTGTCCTGTCCTGTCAGGTCCGTTACACAACATAACGAAGTCCACAGCACAGAATCTCGATGATAACTTCGGATCTGAGGATGTGAAAAGTAACCTACCTACCTACCTACCTACCTACCTACCTACCTACCTACCTTCCAACGAGATACTAGACACATACATACATCTAATCTAATCTAATCTTACAATTTGAGAGATTAACCTAACATCTCACTCACTTGGCTGAAAAATTTAAATTATCGAAATCACATCATCTATCATCATTGAGGTTGAATAGGTATTAAAGAAATGATTTATTTATGTAATTTGCCATTTAGCCAGTGTTAATAGGTTACCTAATTAGTAGTTAGTTCCCTTCAGTCTTCAGATAGTCTTGAAGGAACCCAAGAGGAAGGAAGAGAAAGAAGAGCGGAGTTTTTACTTACTTACTTATGCTCATATGGTTATTGTTTTGTGTTGAGATTTCTTAATGTTGTGATTATAGTTTTACTTTACTTTACTTTGCCCGTGGTAGTGTAATCATCAGCTCTATTTCGATTTCGAGTGTGATTAGAACGATAATTAGAAGATAGTTTAGACGATGATGATGATGAGACCAATTCACAGATGAGCTAGCAATCTTCTGACATAAATTAGGTAGGTATTAAACGTCTTATGGGTGGGTGACTGCTTCTAGTGGATTTAATTTTGTATAACCTTATATACGTAGTACTTACTAAAGGTTAGGTGTGTATTTCTTTGGAATAAATGATGATGATGATGATGACGGGGAGGTTACCATAGTAGTTCTCTTCTACTAGTCATTTCGTATAGCGATTTCGGCGGATTTTAGTTTCTCTGTTCTTTGTTATACTACCTAATAACACTCTATCGATACATATATACATATATACGTATATACCTACATCTACATACATAAATATCTAAGTAGATAATGTAACATCAATATTCAAACTAGATTCCAGGCTCACACACACTCCATAACATCATCCCCTATCTCCATATCCCCCCTTCCCCAAATATCTCTTCTCTCCCCTTCCCTCCCCTTCAAATATATTTCCATTCCCTCTTTGAGACATAAAATTTATATTCGTTTAACATATGTATATAAAATCATCCCAAGTCTATCTTTATCAACACTACCTGCCTTTTTAGCTTTTCTTCACTTCATTATCAAAGTTTTCCGTTATATTCACTTCCCCTTCTTCCCTCCCTCGTCGACTGATTGATGTATTCACGAATGAATTACTATACATTCGTAACTACCTAGTAATAAATGAGGATTTGACGCAGATAATAGAGTGGTTATGATTACTAGGTCTTTCAATTCCTAGTCCAGCGAGCAGGATATTAGACGGGAAGCTGAAGTGTTTATAGCTAGTACAAATTATTATATTTATGATATTATGATATTATGAATGTGCAATGTGATGAGATCTTACGATCCAGCTATGTATACTATAATACAACGAAATTGCAAATGCAAATGGTCCTTCTCAGTTCATATAAGATCCTACGTCGCTAGTCTGATTAAATTGCCCTTCGAATTAGCCCCTTGAAATCAATGCTATTGTTTTGAGATTAGCCATTCTTCTCTCTTATTTTGCAAAGCAACAAGATTAGTGTTTTTTATGCATCCGAACCCTAAGTGCATCCCGTTATTACGAAACTACTCATCCTTTTCCGCAGCGCAGTAACAGTAATGTTTTGCACCAGGTTGTACTTCAGCTTCTACTTCCGAAAGTTTTCGTTTCTGACCTCCTCTCGCAGTCAATAAATCTTGGACAAATTTCTCAATGCAATCCAATGCAACATCTAATGTCAATGACTTATTCGGTCGAGCGCATTTCATTAAAGCCTGTTCGGGTATCTGTGTTAAGAATCGACCGGATATACCGAGTTTATTCTTTGCGGTGGGAGAATTTAATTGCATGATGATATTGAGTAACTTGCCGGTGGCAGAATCATTCTGGAAGGCTGTATAAAGTGTAGCTTCTTGCCAGGATTGTATCAATTGCGTGGAATCGAGAAGATTCGATAGATCGGCGATGATGATCTCTCTTCTGATGAGCTCTAATACACTGGCTTTTAAGATCTTGTATTGGGATTCTTCAGATGGTGGTTGAAATGGTATTCGAATGGCGCATCGATCGACAAATGCTTCATCGAGACAATCGATCATGTTTGATGTAGACATGAAAACAACATTTGGACATGTCATGACCGTATCGAGTCCGGTGAGTAGAGAATTCGTAGCGCGTAGTGAATCTTGGGCTTCTCCATGCATGACACCAGAATGTCTAGATACAGCAATAGATTCAACCTCATCAATTAGTACTATGATAATACGACTTGGGTTGTTTTGGCACATAATCTTGACCTTGTTAAGTAAATCATCGACTTGTGTTGCACTTTCGCTAAAGTATTTGGATAGAAGGGTCGCTGTTTTGACTTGGATGAGTTTCGTGTGTGGAAATGTTTCGACCAAACGAATGGCCAATCTTTGTGCAATTGCTTGGCAGATCGTTGTTTTGCCGGTTCCTGGAGGACCTAGAATTGATGAGGCACCATATAGCCATCATTGCACAAATGCAAATGATGGTTATTGGTAGCCCCATAAACATTAGACTTGATTCTAATCATTGTGAGTGCGGTAGACTGTTGACCTACCATGAAACAAAGCCATGGGATTCATTCTCTTCTTTGCATGTCCTGTATCCGCGGAAAAGGTAACTATTTGACGTCAATCTATATTCATCAAGCTGTAATTCCAGAAAATTGTACGCACGTATGTTCGATATCATCCACGAAAGATCTTCCTTGTGGTTTTGATCAAATATAAGCCTGTGCAATATTAGTCGACAGGAGAATTCGATGTACATTATTTCAAACTCACTCCTCCCATTTACCATCAAAGTCGTGATGAGGCATATCAAAAACCTCAGCTGATGGTATCTCTGGATCATCATATGCCTCAATTGACGTCGTGCTATCGGAGCCTTCAAATAAACGCGGTGGTGGTGGTGGAACACCATGCATCCTATAGACACAAAAACGGCTCAGTACATCTCGAAGTCTAAGATGGCTTGGTTTTTCTTGATTCTCAATGGCAATAATTTCGACTGGTACTAGAGATTCTATCTCTTGACTAGCCCATAACTTCCAGGCATCACTCAATTCTGCAGACGAGAGATAAGAGTTTATTCTAACAATGAAGAGCGTATCATGTAGGAAGACTTACGTGCGAGGAGAGGCAACATGTCATTATCAATGTTGCAGATGACATTCTCAACTTCTAGCTCTTGTATGAGGTTGGAGAGTTGAGCGTGGGCCTAATGTATCAAGTGTCCGTTAGATTTTGAAGACGAAATTGTGATGTTCCTTTTCCATACAAGTTTCAAGTGATTGGAATTCAATTCATCCTCAATGAATGGTCGGAGTCTTGCCTCGAAAATGACCGTAGGCTTTTCGGAAATTGGCTGGTTGGGATCAAGATTCTCCATTGTGACTTTACGTATTGTCTCAAGTGACTTTGATCAGATCGGAGGTATAGTGACAATATAAGTGAGAATCGATGTTGATGTGAGAAGTATCAATACAGTGGAGTCAGAGATGAGGAAGAGTGCGGGTTATGAAATGTATGAAAATGAGGGTGGTTGCCTGAAAACATAGATGAGGAAGTGAAGGTGAAAAATAAAATGCACATGATAAAAGATCACGCTGGAGGGAGGAAAAGGTAGGTAGCCGACGGGGAATACCAGGTATTGCTTAAGTAAAGTAACACCTGACTGGTTGATTTTTAGTGAGACCACCTACATAGTAGTATTTGATATCCTTGGGCCTATTATTGGAACCAATTGATTTCTGTTTTCTTGAGGCTTTGTTGAACTCTCCCGTCAAAATATCTACTTAGCAAGTGACTTTTACAGTTGGCTTGAACATCATGAGGTTTATCCTGACTATACTGCCTGGGTAGATGAGAACAAAACAGTTCAATGTTCACCTAGAGTTTGAAACATTTGAATAGGGCTAGGTACTCAGGTACAGACTGGATACTTTGAAAAGTATGAGATAACATAGTCTGAGT
This sequence comes from Sclerotinia sclerotiorum 1980 UF-70, assembly GCF_000146945.2. Classification (NCBI taxonomy): domain Eukaryota; kingdom Fungi; phylum Ascomycota; class Leotiomycetes; order Helotiales; family Sclerotiniaceae; genus Sclerotinia; species Sclerotinia sclerotiorum. Next base: position 373,158 of record NW_001820814.1, on the reverse strand, counting down.
ATATGAAATCATCTAAAAGCCAATGACTGAATATCATCTCGATCAAGTCTGACTGATCTGAACAATATCTGCTTACATAAGCCCAGGTATATTTTAAAAGACCGTACGCAAATGGAGCACCTCTCTCTAATAACCGTCTATAAGAGAAAGGGCTAGAAAGAAGTAATGCTGGTTGATATCAAGGATCGGAGAGCAGTTCAGAGTTATGCTGGCGAGAGCTGCTGGTCCGCTACTTCGAGGTATCGAAATCCTCTCGAGATCACTGGTTTATTAGTATCTATGAAAAGAAACATGATACATGAGACAGAAATACATGAAGTCTGCTTGCCACTAGTACTGCTGTAAAGGCTTTCCCCCTTCACTCTAGATGAGGAACCGGGAGAAACAGAACAGCGAGTCGATTAGATTGAAGTGATAACCTTATCAAACATTAACCCACTCATTGGTACGGCCCGCGAATATCGTAGAACAAGCTAGACTCAACCATATCCCCAGAAGACCAATCAATTTTTGTCAAGAGGGTTTGGAGGCATCTTTATAGCGAAGAGTACTCCCTATCTGATAATGATGTGGGGTGCTTGATCATTTATGCACCAACATGGTTGAAACCCCCGTTCCTGGCTAAAGTCCAACCCTGCTTACATAATAAGGTTAACAAGCTTGTGAATCCAACTCGTCATAGCTTGGCAATCCATCACCGCCTGTAAAAAAGATGGATCTTAATTGTCTACTCGCATTTGTTTGTTCACTTTGTTGCTGATGTTTTCCTTCAACTAATTCGAAAGTCTGCCAAAACTCATCATGGCTTCCATTATGGACGCCTCAACGGCTCCCGAAAAGGATTGCAAAGCATATGATCCCACACATATTGAAGGACAACAGACTGCGATATATGTTCAACTCGTCCTTTCACTAACTCTCGGAGTTTCTGCATTCTTTGGATTCTGTGTAAGTCATGAAGAGAGTAGGGTTAAAAAAACCTTTGCTAATGTTTGCAGGTCCTGCGACCAAAGTGGAAAAGTTTATATGCCGCCCGCAAAAGGCATGTCGATGCCGCCGCAAGTCTGCCAGAGCTGCCGGATACCTTCTTTGGTTGGATGCCTGTTTTGTATAGAGTTACAGAAGAACAAGTCCTCGCATCTGCTGGATTGGATGCATATGTCGTATGTCTTAGGAATCTGCCGCTTCCGGATAAATGCACAAGACTAATCTCATCCAGTTCCTATCCTTTTTCAAGATGTCGATGAAACTATTCGGGATCATGTTCATCATGGCAGTTGCTATTCTTGCCCCAATCAACCAACACTTTTATTACGTATTCGACCCGTTCGGAAATTCGACGAGCCCTCCGGATATTCCTGATTACTCGCGGTTAGAGGGTTGGCATGGTGGATGGAATGATGCCTTAACTTTGGAGGAGTCAAAAGACTCCGACGACGTACTACCTGAGACCAGCTATCTTTGGTCATACCTAGTGTTTACTTATGTCTTTACCGGACTTGCAATATATTTTATGAACAAGCAAACCCACCGCGTAATAAAGATCCGCCAGGACTACCTTGGAAGCCAATCCACAATTACCGATCGAACAATAAAACTGTCTGGAATTCCAAAGGAGCTAAGGTCGGAAGAAAAGATCACCGAATTCTTGGAGAAACTCGAAATAGGAAAGGTGGAGAGTGTGACTTTATGTCGCAATTGGAGAAAACTCGATGATATGATGGACAAGAGAGTGCAGGTTGTTAGGCGGCTGGAAGAGGCATGGACGGTACACCTAGGCCAGCAAGAACGTTCAAGTATATGGCCAATACGGGCACAGCAGTCAACACCGGGTGATGATGCAGAGGATGAGTCGCAAGATAATGAGGGTGATAATTTACTAGGGACCAACCACTTCACCTCGTATGACAAACCAAGACCGACCACACGGATCTGGTACGGTTTTCTCAATTTCCAAAGTAGGAAAGTAGACGCGATCGACCACTACGAAGAACAGCTACGACAGCTAGATGAAATGATCACAGATGCAAGAAAGAAGGAGTACGAACCTACGGCGCTTGCATTTGTCACTATGGACTCAATCCCTGCTTGCCAGATGGCTGTGCAAGCTTTACTCGATCCGACCCCGATGCAGTTGATGGCACGACCAGCTCCGGCACCATCCGATATTGTTTGGACAAATACGTATCTGCCTCGATCAAATCGCATGATTCGTTCATGGGCGATCACTCTCTTCATTCTCATACTCACCATCTTTTGGCTCATTCCAGTGGCTGCTCTGGCAGGTCTCGTTAGTCTTTGTTCAATTCGACAAGTTTGGCCTGGGCTAGCAGATGTATTGGAAAGTCACGATATCCTTAAGGCTTTGGTTCAGACTGGGTTGCCTACGCTTATTGTCTCATTACTCAATTTGGCAATTCCATTCTTGTATGACTACCTTGCGAATATGCAAGGATCAATCTCTCAAGGCGACGTAGAGCTTTCCGTCATATCGAAAAACTTTTATTTCACATTCTTCAACGTATTCCTGGTTTTTACGGTCTTTGGCGCGGCGAGCAAATTCTGGCCAGTCTTACAGGAGACATTGAAGGATACCACGAAGATTGCATATACTCTAGCCCAATCGATTTCCGATCTCTCCATGTTTTACACGAATTTCATCCTCCTACAGGCCCTCGGACTTTTACCTTTCAGGTTGTTGGAATTTGGAAGTGTTTCCCTGTATCCTATCACATTAATGGGTGCCAAGACTCCTAGAGACTATGCCGAGCTAGTACAACCGCCGATTTTTAGTTACGGATTTTATCTTCCTTCAGCACTTCTCGTCTACATTCTATGTATTGTCTATAGCATACAACCAGCAGGATACCTCGTCCTCTTATTTGGGATGACATATTTTGCTTTGGGCTATTACACCTACAAATACCAGCTTTTGTATGCTATGGATCATCCACAGCATGCTACTGGAGGTGCTTGGCCTATGATTGTATATCGTCTTCTTGTAGGCTTGGGCTTCTTTCAGCTTACTATGGCTGGAGTAATTGCGCTAAGAAAAGCCTTCACTCCGGCTATACTTGTTGTCCCTTTGATACCATTCACGATTTGGTACAGTTATTACTTCAGACGAACATTCCAACCACTCATGAAATTTATCGCTCTTAGAAGTATCAGAAGAGATAGTAATCCAGACATCAACATCGCTGGCGAAGACATCGGCATCAATAGACCTCCAGGACATATTCAAAGAGGCACTACTGTCGACGAAGTCAGGGAAAGAGGCACAAGATACATCAATCCAAGTCTCACTGTACCGTAAGTAACCTCACAGTAGAACTACCTTCCATACTAACAATACATAGGCTAGAAAAGATTTGGATCAATAAGGACCCAGATTCCGAGCCAAACGAAAGCACCCTACAATTAGATCGTGAGGAATCTGCCGCAAGCTCTATAAGTCTAGGGGATACTCACATTTGGCGAGAAGCTAGTGATACAAATGTGTGATGAAGTTGTATATATGATAGAATGTCCTTTATTAGCTTGAGCCCTTTTCTTTTTTACGATAAACCTCATATTGATGTAATGAAGGGAGTTTTTGGTATTTCTATTAAGGAGACAGAATGGGGCCTTCCTTATATAATTTGGCATTGTTTTCGGAATATACCCAATGCTCTTTCCTGAACAAATTGCTCCTTTTCTGTTAGGCTTTGTCTGTTCAGAACTCACTATCTATTCTCATTCTTCCGATGCACATCATGCATTTTCAATAATTATCCTTTACCTCTCCATTGCAATCTAGTGCAATGTCACAAGAGTCTCCATACCTAAAAGATCATTTTTATTTCTTCAACATTCGTTAGTGAGAGTCCTTAAAAAGTACAAAAATCAAAATCGAACAGTGATGCCAATTATTTCCTACCATTCGACTATCATCGAGAACAGAGCCGCCCACCCGGGGGCTGTCGACACGACGTCTTCTCAGATTCTCTTATCAAGAGCGATTGCAGATCACAATTCAAGTTCTCGCCCGCCAGTTATCAGAAGACTATACTCTACAATTGCTGTGACGTCTGTTTACGAGTCCCCAACAAGCCATATCATGACGATTGGAGACGCGGCTAGCACATCGAAAGATGTAGGGTTGGATGGTGGGCAGATGGAGGAGTATAGTGGTACGTGGCTGTTGAATTGCTTGCGGATGGTTTCCGACTTACCATAAGTGTTCTAATATCTTGACATTTTTATGTTTTTAGGCTTCGTGAGCAGCCAATACACATCAGTCCCAGCAGTCGGTGATGCCTCTAGGTGCCATAACCTACATGCAGCATCGGATCTAGTAAGTTTACCTTCCTTGAACAACTGTGCTCGTTTATCATAGCTGCCTATTCTTTGGACCCCAGCAAAGTTCTGAGATTTGTGAACTAACTTTGGAATTTTTAGGTCACTCCAATTGATGATACGGCTCTCGATCCACCTTTCCTAGCCAATCCGTGGAAACTCCCTCAACTTGAACCAGTCCCAGATGAAGAAGGAAGCCGTGATAAAGGAAAAGAGGTTGAACGTGGGAGAACATTAGAGCGAAGCCCAAGATATTCGAATCCTCTCGCAAAGGCTGAATCACGACCTCAAAGGAACAAAACAACCATTGAAGTGGATGGTCGCTCAATAAGAACACGCGATCGAAGCCAGACTCTTCATGAAAACCCAAATGATCCTTGCGCAATTTTTGATGACCAGGTATTGGAACCCTTAATAGGTATAGCACAACAAGATAGTTTCTCGGAAGTGCTTAGTGGACATGCATCTCCAGCAAGTTTGAACGGCTCCCTCGACGCGAAAGAATTAAAGGGACGACTTCGATCTAGAACTTCAGGGGGAAGCTCTCTGGGATCAACTATATCTCCTATTGAATCACTCACTCGAACAGTCACAACCGTTTACAACGATTCCACTCCTGTTTTCCCAGACCCAACCTTACCAGTCGAATCATCTTCTTGTCGACTACCTAGTGTTGATCGACTAGAAGAATCTGCTCGTCAGTCGACATCATTCACTTTCTCAAAACTACCAACGGAAATCATTCAACAAATATATGATTATCTTACTCCGGCTGATTTCAATTCGGCGAGACATACATGTCGAACATGGTTTTTTACTAGTATAGAACGTTCCCTTCTTGAAAATATGATCCGCCGTGGAGGTTGGGAATCTAGCTGTCAACAGGAAATCTCTGAGACAAAATGCGCGGCATTTAAACGTAGTCCGGAGTATGATTGGTTCATGAGTAAGCGTATCTCGAGAGAGTGTGCTCTTGGGCCAAATTGGACGGGGCGCGGGGTACCAGTGAGTCCGGACAGGTTTCCACTAGAATCGAAACAGTCGTCATTTTCATCAGCTTCAATGGTGGATTTCACAGAAGTCGCTGTCCAATACAAAGATACGACTCCTGCTGGAACTATTTTCACGGTGAGTAGCTGTGGAAAGTTCTTGATGGCTGCGAATGGTTGTTTAATCTATGTTTATGAACTAAACAGAAGCCATCATGATGTGGATGATTGGTATGAAGTTCAACCTGGTTCTTTGCGTCCAGTCACCAGCATCATATGTCCACACAGAGTGTTAGCTTGCAGCATGGATACTTCATCACATAGGTATGCAATAGCTGCTCTCCTCGATGGGCGTATGGGTCTTGTGTGCGATATTTCTCTTAGCAATATAGCTCCACCCACTTCTTCGGAACCTGGGACTGCGGACCTTTCTTCGCAGGATTCGAGTCGCTCAGACCTCTCACTATCTCCTAGAAATGATACTAATCATGGTGTATCGTTTCTCGACCGTGTTAGTTTAGACAGTTCAGCTCCGGTTCAAAGGGCTGGAAGATCTACAACTGCTTTTGTTTTCCCTGGCATAGCTACAACTCGTAGTGGTGGTAGTTCTCCAGGGGTGGCGCAACGTCCAGATTATAATGAAGCGTCCAGATCAGCCAGTGCTGTAAAGAATTCTTATCCTCCTGAAGAAACCGGTCCACACTCCGTTGGAGCAGGTAGTCGAATGCGGAGCAGATTACCAGCTCGTAAAAAATCAAACCTTAATACCAGAGAAATGCCCGTTGAAACAGGTACGCGTTCGATATATAGAAACCTCTGCTCTGAAGATGATCCTCCTCGCTCAGTGGCTATCTGTCCTCAACGACGATGTGTAGCGTTTGGCTGCTCGGCCGGTATCGAGTTGCATTGGGTTGATGCTTTGACTGGGCAAGATCTGAATAGATGGTTTCCACTCACTGCTCCTAGCGATTTTTTGTTCTTCTTACCTCCGCGGAAAAGTATAGATTCAGCGAAAAAGTTGAGGCTCATTAGTAGTAAGTAACTATCACTTTCAAAACCACCATGGCAAGGGAAAGGGTAAAATTTCAAATAAAACCTGGACCTAGACTTGCACTCGCCAAATATCTTTGGCCAGATTTACTAACCAATCTGTAGGTGCGGCTAGCCCAAGCGAATGTGCAGCTGTACATGAGAGAGCATATGGAAGAAGACCACGAGGTGCTTCATTTTGGCAAAGAATCGGCTGGAATGGAAGCCAGGGGGACAATAGTGAGGAAATGGAACATGCTCAGCAGATACTGGCACCAGTGGGAAGGTTTCGAAGTGATTCCGGCAGAAGGGTCGACCATTCTGATCATTATCGTGCGGTACCACTTAGTGATGGTTATCATATCCTATTTACTGATCCAAGTACTGGAGCTCTTTGCTTGGGCAGTGATGCACCTGTCGGAGGACCTACCAAATTACTTCGTAAAGTTTGGTTTCAGGGAACCAGAAGGTAGAGGTAGTCCAACGGTCTATGCTGGAGGTGCTGACTTAAGGTGGGGAGTGAGAGTTGTGGCAGCATTTGGAAAGTTGTACAGAACAGAGTATCTGGATGTTCTCCGTTCCCGGAGACGTATTTCATGCAGCTCAGAGCTTTCCAAGCCTACTAGAAAGTTCTGTTGTACACAAACGAAGCATTTCCAAGAATTCTAAAAATATGCAATGGCTGGACTGGTGGCCCGATGAGGGACTTCAAGCATGGCTGGATCTCATTCGGCATCCGGTACCGGGTATTCTTCCAGGAAGTATGTGGCCAGTTAGGATCAAGGGTCAAAGAATAGGGACATGTTCTAATATAGTTGACCTTGCGATCGATTCAAGTAATGGTATCACCATTTGGGCATTTAGCACGGATGGGATTGCTAAGATTTGGCATTTAGAAGATGGAAAACACAGAGATTTGGCAAGATTAAGTGTATTGAGAGATGGTACAATCCGCGAAAATGATTACGAGGGTGACATTGAGTTGAACGGTACATTTCTCACCTCTGAGATTCTTCAACACCGCTCTACAATAGAACAACAATCATTTGATGGAACCATGTCGCCAGATATATCAACAATTATCACAGCACGAAGAGGCTCAGGCTGGAGTTACCAAAGTGTAAATTATGACTCGGATGGTGATGTGGTTATGGAAGATGTATATGGACCGGGCGTCGATATGCCAGCGACGTGGTCGAGACCGGAAAGAGTATATGAGGAAGGTCAACCGGTTCAGGATCAACAGTATCAGTATTTAATGTCCCGTTGGCCACGATCGGCCGTGGGGTATAGGAGGTGGTGGGAGAGGGCGGCAGTTAGTGGGGATATGGCGAGGGTGGTGGAGGCTAGGGGGGTTACGAGGATCGAGATTGAAATTCGTTGATTGTGTGGTAGGGGGGTAGGGGGGACATGGGAATGGAGATGGAGATGGAGATGTGTTGATTAATATGTGTGTGTGTGTGAGTGAGTGATAAAGCGTACTATTCACGGAAGAACGGTTGATCAGACGGGGGTGTATTTGTGTACTTGGTTTTGAGAAGTGGTAGTTGATTATTGGAATGGGATTGAATTAAGGTTAGTGTATAAATTGTATAAATTGGATCCAAAAGAGAGAATACATATTTTTATACTCTAAGGTTACGGCTTTCATTAAACTGTCTGGAACAACTGTCTAGAACGATGTAACCATGTATGCAGTGCCGTTGTTGTTGTTGTTCAAAAATTATATGTAGTACATACGGAGTACTAGGTAGGTTACCTAATTGATGATGACCGAGTATGAAACTGGTGGGGGTGGATTAACTTGTGTGGGTTATTGTGGGTTGGAACTGTGGATTGTGGATTGTGGATGGATTTGATCGTCGGGGTTTCTCCTGATTATTGTATTGTATGGATGGAGTGGATGGAGTGGATGGGAGTGTATGGAGAAGTCGAGAAGTCGAGAAGTCGAGACCGTTTCTTTTTTTGTTTTGTTATGTTATGTGAGCACCGAGTGTGAGTGTACTCGGTAGGTAGGTAGGAGTAGGGG
>NW_001820814.1:170121-364673 GCF_000146945.2 Sclerotinia sclerotiorum 1980 UF-70 | reverse complement strand
GTTTGGGATTGATTGATTGGGAGGGGAGAGGGATATATTGTGTTGTGTATTGTAAATATATTGTATGTACTTTTAAAGATGGATAGAATTGATGGCGGGATGTCTGAATATGAAGATTATATTTTTTCTTGGTAAGATTAGCTAATTATGTGGTTTTGACGGTAAGAGTTGTGTTATATTGTGAGATTTATGTCATGTTATGTTGTAAGACCTGTGTTGGTCTTTGGGTTTTGCTGTGTATGTATGTATTTACTATTCACTCTATTTAACAGGTAGGTAGGTAGATTAGGTACTCGGTTCGGAATCTCAAATGTATGTATGTCCGTAGGTTAGATGGGTAAGTATTGTAAGACATTTTTTACCTACATATTGCTGTTTTTCTGTCTTTCGATGCTGCTTTAAACAACTCAAATAGATATTGAGCTGTTCCCCTTCAAGATTTCGAATCTTGAAGTTTTTGATGATTTCAATGAAATTTCAACGAATTCATGATTTTGAAGCCTTTGAAGTTTGTGTAATCTCTCTTAATCGATTAGAAATAATCATAGATTAAATTCTAAAATAGAAAATTAATGATTTCAAATGATTTCGAATAATTTTGATTGATTTTTACTAGAAAAATGAAAATTTACAATACTTCAACCATCTAGACAAATTTTCAATCAGCATGATGATATTATTAATCAAAACCCCTGTAAACGAGGAAGCACGGTCATTTTTTTGGTGTATCTTACAATACTTTCCCCAGCAACCTCCGTAGTCTATCTAATTCTATCTAGGTACTGTTCCGCTGTGATCTGTCTACTCGGTGCGGAATGGAATCTCAATGTACATGTATGTACTATGTATGTATCAGAATCTGGTAGTGTTTTTTAGCGTACCATCGGGTGGATCTATCGATGCAGTACAAAGTATGATTATGTTTTCAGCTCGGGAATCAGGACAGGACAGGATGGGTTTTGGTGGATCTTGCGTGTACATGTGTGTATGTGGATTGGCGGATGGACGGATGAGATCGCTAGAATGCAATGTAAATGTAATGTAATGTCGAGATGCCTGAATGGAACTTTTTGGGTAGATGTTTTGGATGGGGATGGTGTAGATGGATCTGGATTGAGGAGTGGTGTTTTGGATGGAGTACCGATATGTGTACAGATACCTAAGTAAAGAGAGCATTGGGTATGTATGTACGGCGTATAGAGTAGTGGCTGTGCATCGACCGTCGTACGAGGTTTGAGATCTTTCATGTTTGAAGGCCTGAGTGGAACATATCCGTCCGTATATGTGAGTAGGTGGAGATGAACGTATGAATCTACTTTTGAGTATTTGGGCTTTTGGTAAGTTTTAAGATCTTACAGTATGAATTTCTTGTTATTTTCTCTGGTGTATCGATAAGGTTATCGTTAGTTCTACTGGCTGGTTTCAATCATCGCAAATCCAAGATCTTCAATGTCTGCAGGCCTGAATGAATTCTTGGAAATAAAGTATACCCACGGAGCGGAGGTGTTCGAGAAAAAGGAATATCCCCATTTGATCGACACGCAATCGATTGCATCTATTATGAATTGACCACTCCTCGACATTTCAACATGGCTAGATCCGCAAGCCTTGATTTCATCCACACACACACGCCATATTAATACCTTAGCGATCGAATATAGGAGAGATCTTCACTGCTTCCACGCCCAATGGAACTTTTCGAACATTCGAAAATCACGGTAACAAGCACACCCGAGTATTGCCGACGTGGCTCGAGATCGACAACAAGGTCTTTCAATTCTGGGGGCCCAGTTTCATCACATGATCACACATTCATGGTTAGTTACTTTTCGTACGCCTTGCGCACAAGGCGAACATTGATTCTAGTGACAAGTTGACAACGAGGCGAACGAGGCTGTGAAGACCAGGGCATCCTTGATGAAAATGTACCTAGTCTCACCTAACGCCACTTGGATTTTTGGAAGAAAAGGAATCCGCGAATGGGAGTTGAGAAGATAATGCATGAGAATAAGTGGGAATGCTCGAATCTAGAATTTGGAAGAACTTCCTTGGAAAATACCTGGGTTTTTTTTTTCTCGTTCATGGACTTACTCTGTACTGTACTTAATACTTCCTCGCGAATCATTACTTGCGTAGGGTGTAGGTATGTGTAGGGCTAGATGCGGAGACTTCCCGGCCGTCTGTCTACTCCGTCAGAGTAGAAGCTAACTTATTAGTTATCGTATCGGTTTATTCATTGTTCATGTGACCCAGGCTAGAATTGAATTGGTATTTTCCCTTTGCTTTTTCTCGCTTGGTGACCTGCTATTTTCGTTTTAAGGTTTGTTTCCAGCTTGCGGATTGGTGCTATGCGAGTCCTGATTCCGCGGGATGATGCGTTTGTTATGATTGGGATTTGTTGATATAGGGTGCATATCGTCATGATGGGTCCGGACCTTGGTATTTGGGAAGGGCCTGGGGGATGCGTACTCCGTATCGCTATCTATTATGGCTGCATGCTGAAGATTGGTAGGGTATTGGATGCTGTGGTGTGGAGACTGGAGTCGATGTGGATTTGAGGATATATATAGAGGGTTGGTACTCGGTCGGTGAAGAGGAAGTTTTTTTTTTTTTGAAAGGTATATGAAGACAATTGTTCTTTGGGTTATTGATCGTTTAATTGCTATACATATACACGAAGAAGAAATTTATTAAAGGTTTTGTTTAATATTTATTTATCGGTATCTTCGGACAGACAGACACATAGATACAGACAGTATATAAAGAAAAGAAGTTAAAATGTGTTTATTCAATAGTAAGTAAATTCCTCTCCCCATTCAATCCGAGCTTGATACATTCTACACCGTCCAGCATTCTTACCCCAATTCTCTAAATACCCGCTAACATATCCCCTCCCTTATAGTCCAAAGACGAGACATAGTCTTTGTCGACCGTCGAGCTCCCGCGCAATCACTCAATAGTCCGTCACGACGTCCTCTCACTCCCGTCCCGTTTCCCGCGTCTCGGAAACAATCATAAGACAACATAGCCACCACCGACCTTCTACATCCATGACTGAAATCCACCGACATTCAACCTCAATGTCCGAAATGCAGCGCGCTCAAAGTCACAGACATTCCGCCTCTATGACAGAAATTCACCAAGCTTCTGCTCCTCCAACCCCTAAACCAGTAACTCCTGTTCCTGTTCACGCGTACATGGCTCCGCCGACTCCTCCAGCTTCTAATTTCGGTTATCCTCCGCCACCTCCTTCGGCTGCTGGCGGATATCCTCCGCCTCCTGTTTCGGTAGCTCCTCCTCCACCACATCAATATATACCACCACCACATCAATATATACCACCTCCCTCACCATCGGTTATGCCCGCAAGCCCATTACCATCATACCGCGATTTATCACCTCCTCGAGTACCTACTCCTCCAGAGGAAAGCAGAGTCGAATTAATAAAAGTAGAAGAGGAACACTGGCCACCACATTCACATTCCCGTTCACATTCACGTTCGCATTCCCACGGAAGATCCAGTCCAAGCGCAAGCCATGTATCCCGAAGAAAAAGCAGAAGAGGAAGTATTACAAGCGGCAGAGATAGAGAAAGAAGCGACAGAGAAGAAATCTACATTCAACGCGACCGCATCATCGAGCGCGGAACACCATCTCCACATCCCCCTCCAAGTCCTAGCTCCTTTGCCAGAAGAGGAAGTCGAAGTAGCAGGGGAAGCGGAACCCCAGAACCCGTTCTCAGTGGTTATAGAACGGTAGAGGGTACGGGATGGGATCGCGATCGCGATCATGTGGATAGGAGACCTATTACTCCGAGTGGGTATAGGGTTGTTGAGGGGCAGGGGGGTAGGAGGGGTAGTGGGGTGGGCGTGGGTAGTGTGCATAGGGAGAGGGAGTGGGAGAGGGAGAAGGGTTCGATGTCGGGTTCCGGGTCGGATTTTGGTGGGAGGAGGGGTAGTGTTACGTTTGAGAATGGGCCGAGGGGCTTGGGGAGGTTTGTGGAGAGGGAGAGGGAGAGGGATAAGGTGGTTATGGATGAGGGGGGGAGGAGGAGAGAGTTTTATAGGAGGGGGTAGATGGTAGAGAGTGAGAGGGGTGTTTGAGGAGGAAGATGTTGGGATATTTGTTTTGTTCTATGTGATTACCCATTTTTGCGTTTTTTAGTGTTGTTTTATACCGCTAGATTATCTATGTATTAATGTTTGCATATATTGAGCAAGCAAGCAAGCGAATGAGCAAGCGAGCGAGCCAAAATTCAATAGAAATCCTAATTTGATTAATGTTTATATATATATCTTTTGACATCATTTCCATATTAAATACTTGGTTTTGTAAGATTATATATGGATTGCTCTATATACCAAAAGATCCTACAAAAAGATGTTATATACCTAATTAAAGTTGTCAGAAATAATAAGATTAGATTAGATTACCTACGTAGTAGAAGTAGATTATTATGATGAATACTCGGTCGCGTAACCTGTATCAAGAACTTGTTTCTTTACTAATTACGTCATTTTATTCGACTAGGCTCGACTGGCAAATTTATATTTTATTTTCATCCTATTTCATCCTATTTTGTACCGTCTTATTAGCATGAATATGAATATGAATATAAAGGTCATAATATTTGCTAATCTTACCTAGGTAGGTAGACCTAGATATCTTTCTAACAAGATCTAGTGATTTTAGTTCTAAGATATTTAGTTAATTACATGGTATGTATATTGGAAATTATAAAATAGATCATCGGTCTGGTCTGGTTGATAATGTTAAGATTTAGGAAATTAATTAGGTATGTTAATTATCGGAAAGGTAGTTAGATGATGGAATTCGTATGTATTGGGCTTTTTGAGGAGGTTGGGGCACGAAAAACAGTAAAGTAAAGTAAAGACTTGATATGATTGTTTATTTGTTTGTTTATTTATATAGCATCGAAGATGTATTATAAAATCTCTTTATAGGTTAATTATCATAAAGAATAAAAGTAATGCTAAAAATCTAGGTAGAATAGTGTTTATATTTAGACGGGGAGGTCATATGTGTTTGTTGTTCAATGTGAGGTTAGTAGAGAAGTCTGGGACTTCTTTCTACACTAAAGACCCCAGGAGGCTTAGGGTTATAAAGTCAAAGGAGGAACTTTGTTGCTATGTACTTTATACATAAGCCTGTAGAAGCTGGTAGTTGCTAGAAAGAGTTAAATTACTCGATTGTTTTAACTCCTGCTGTTTAATTTAGCTTGGGTATATGGTATACAAGAATTAGTGAAAGTTTCAGAATAGAATTTACTCGAGTTTGAGAGTCATCGCCATTAAGGTGATGGGAATCTTCTTGGAGCACATTCGGGTACTGGTAAATGATATAAGGAATTGATGAATAAGGTTAATATATTTGAATTGCCGTTGGGAAAATTTAATACTCCCTGAATACATCTTTGGGAGTGTTCTCAAAGTATGGGGGTGGAATTGACTATATTTCTTAATATACTCTTGATGGAGAAAATCTGAGTTTGTATGAACCGATAATGATATGTCCATTGCACCTGCCGGAATATCTGTGTTATTGTCCAGTCAAGGTCATGAAGTGCTAGGATACTGAAACTAGTGCACATATTGAAACTTTTTAAAGCTGTATAGGCTACGAAGCTGGCAGGATATGGCTCCTGATTAGTTCTAGATAAGCTACCTTTAATTATGTCAACAGCTTTGGATCTAGTTGCTACCTTCCTCCAATATAGAAAGAAAAGACACGATGGGTATATATGCACTTTCCATAAATTCTGGTAATTTATAAACTTCTAAACATATATAAGACTGGGAAAAACGAGAAACCATTGTGGTTAAGTAGTTGACTTTTCTAAGGGGATTATTATTATACATTAGAATGGTGAGTATTGCCTCATGTAAATGAACTGATACCATTAGCCGTCAGTTCACCTGCACCGAAATATATAACAATATATGTTTTGCACTTTTAGGAGGGAGACATGGATAGAATGTATATGATAGATTGCTACTCTATTTCCTTTTCCAAACATCATACTAGTGGGATTTTTTGGTTTGTTCACGGGAAATCATTTCTTCAAGCCCAAAATTTTTCACGGCGGTGGAGAGAATCATCATCATATTGAAGCGAGTAGATATTCCACCCTGCGTTTTACAGTCATTTACTGCCTGTGCCAAAAGATATTGCATATGTATTTCAATAAGCAACTTTCTTCCTGTCATCTTCCTACCCAATTAAACGTAACGAGCATTTCAATGTCCCATAGAACAAGGCTTCTCGAGCTCCTAGCATAGTACCGTGATATTCTGCAGCATATATATTAGAAGGTTGTATATATAATTAGGAGGATTTTAAAACTAGTATTTGTATTGTGTTTCCATTTTCAGATACCTGGCTATGTTTTATGACAGATTTCTCCTTTAGAATGTCGGTGAAAGTAGCATTTAGTCCAACGAGAGAGGTCAGATAGATCACAAGGGAGTTCATCTATCGAGTGTTTTTGTACTTGCATGAAAAAGCTTGCATAAAGATCACAATTATCTTTGAAGTAAGTTCATGAAGCCCTGTCAGCCTAATCTTCGTGGAGTTGTATAAAGTGGTGCAGCTGGATCGCAAGGGCAAAAGTGCGGAATATGCGTAAAGGTGGTGTAGATGAAACCCTTCTCCAGATCTTCGTGGATACCTCAACATTAAATGGAAGAAAAATTTCGAGGATATCTATCATCTCATGAATTGCGTTGATAGTCCTATTTCTGAGTTCGTTCGTGCAAAGCTTCTCAGCAAAGATGTAGAGACTGAGTAACCGGTCGAGATCCTCGAGCTTTGATGGAGTTGGTAATGATTCGCGGTACAACCAATGAAAAAAAATCTCGAAAGCTTCGGGCTCATCCTCTGGCATATCCATAATAGATTCTTGGCCCTCCTTGAATCATCCAGCCGAGAAAGTACGGCGAAAATATGGCACGGAATAGCACAACAGCTGCTTGTGCAGAACGAACTTGCGCTTCTCTTTTCCTACAACGATCGCCACTACCTCGTTGCCAAGAGCTCTATATCTGTTAGTGGGATCTTTCATGGGACTCCTGGCGCCTTACATCCCGAGGTTGGGGAATTTTGAAGAAGCCATCTTGTGAGAGACAAAATGCCGACTGACTGTTTGCGTAGACTGAATGATAATTAGCAGCGATGCTACAATATGTGGAGTGGAAACACTACATTTATATCTAACAGTAATCCAGGTTACTTCAGATAATCTGAATCAATGGTGGTGATTGCGAGTGGAAGAAGTCTTGGGATGAGAGGAACTCGAGACAAACAATTTTCTTAAGACGAAAGCCACAAAGTTCAGCCTCGCCCTACAATAAATCCTGGATTCACTTTTAAACTGAGGTCTTTTCTTTTTCAATCAATGAGAAAATGAACATCACAACATTGATTGTTCGCTTAGAATTTTCAAGTCATTTCCTCCCGCATCCACGTCTTCCTGTCCACTAAAAAATAAACACTTCAGCAGAAAACTCTCTGTTCTTGAACGGGCAATTGTTCATATAAACAACGTCAAACTTGATGAGCTCCTGTTTGATAATCAATTCTCCTTATCTCAATTTTCATCAAAATGGGTAATGTAAGTTTACCATTCATCTCAGCAAGTTCTCAAGCAGCTATCTAACATAACTGATCAGAGTAAAGAATATGCGCCAGAAGCTACGAAGCAACGGAACAGCTTCGCAGGCAACACCACTTCTTCAAAGTCACAGAACGGAAGCCAAAGTGCTCATTCCGCTGCTCATTCCAAGACAAAAGCATTGATTAGAGTTGATCCAGATGTCTTGCTCACTGAGTAAGTACGATCCCCATTGTCGCTTGATTGACTTTAAAAATCGATCTAATTTTTAAGTACAGTTCAATGGGCATGGAGACGGTTGTGTTGAAGGTTGGATCCGATGATGGAAATGGTACTATGGTCTTTTCTATCCACAAGAACTTGTTGCAGAGTTCATCCCCTCGATTCGTAAAGATGTTGAATAGCAGAGTTTTGGACAGAAACAAAATCTACTCCATTCACGATACAAGTCCTAGCGTGTTCAAACTCTTTAATGAGTATCTTTACACTCGTCGCGTTCCCGGTGTCAGTCATCGTCTATCTCAATCTGCGCAAGGAACTCGCATTTCGGAGCTTTGTCAACTCTACGTCTTCGCAGAGATCTTCGAAATGGACATAAATTTTCTCAACAAAATTATGGACGCTATTCAGGACGGTCTTGCTCTTAGTTCTTCTCTTTTGACATATGCTCTTGTCAAGAATATCTTCGATCATGCTCAGTCAGAGTCTCCTCTTCGCAAGTTTTGTGCCGCAAGTGCTCTTTACTCTGCAATGACTCCAGGTCTGGATTCAGCTGGATTACAATGGTTGATTAAAAATAGTGATGAATTCTGCAAAGAATTCATGAAGATGCTCGTCAAACTCACCAAGGGCAACGATCCTCGTATTCGCGATGCCAATCAGGAATATGTCAAGGAAGTTAAGCTTAAGGAAGAGGAATTGGAGGCTGGAGGTGCCCCGGTTGGTGCTAATATTGCTGCTGTGGTTGGTCCGGGTGTTCATCCATGTCAGTTTCATATTCATGGCGGATCAGGTTCCGATGCAGAGGGTGCTAGCGGTGTTGATGACGAAGAGATCTGCTATTTGCTCGTTGATCTAGACCTTTAGACAAAACCGAAGCGGCTGAACATTGTCATGAGTTGTTTCAGGGTCCTCATGTTCAAAAATATGGCTTTTATGGGGTGGAAGGCGTCAGGACGGGGTACATGATGAAGTAAAAATACGAGAAACAGTAGTTGATTGCTAAAATTCTGGAGATTTCTAGGATTATTGTGGCACCTCGCTACCTAAAGGTATTTGCTCCTATGTATCATACATACAAATAAATGATTCTACATAACTAGTTTCTTGCCTCCAGCTCACTCAGGTTGATATTCCTAAGAGAACTTTGATCCAGAGTTGAACGACTTTCATTGGTACATGGGAAAGATAATATAACCGACATTGAGTATATCTGAGCTACCTAGTATTTCAAGAATCTGAGAGATCTTTCTTCTAAGAAAAATCGAAATCTTCAAGATAGAAATGAATACTTATAACACCGAGATCAGCAAGAAGCTTCCCAGTCAGATTTCCGAGATGACATAAAGAAAGTTTCCTATGTACTATTACTTTATCTCCTTCCATTTTTCGTGTGAATGATGCGTCATCATCGTCTCGTCATTTGAAGAATATGTCCTGGTACACCAGGAGTCTTGAACTAACTGGGGATGAAATTCACAGGAAGAAATATATCTAACCCTGCCTTTCAAAGTGTTGATTTTAAGGACTAGCTTCAGTGATAAGTTGTATATCTAGACCTTGTGCAGAGGCTGCTGTCGAATGTGATACTCTAGGAGGAATTCCGCATGTGGATATCCATGGGACTTCTTGAGAGCAAGAAAACAGAAATACTTGTCGATTAAATAGTTGGATGGTAAATTAGAATTTTTTGGCCCAGAAAAGATTGGTGATTTTGTCTGACGCCTAACGCGACAGGCGTTACTTGCTGCGCATGTCTATGAATTGTTGGTGGTGCAAGGGATTTAGACTGCGGTATGAATCCTGATGGTATAGTTGATCGATGTTAAATATGACACACTGGCACTTCGTGCACTCCTCGTTCTTTCTGTACATGTAAAGCTTTTTTCTCCCTAGAACTTGAAATCTAATTTCTTTTTAGCTATGTATTTTCTGTTTTCCCTTTAGACAGACCTAATAATGGTATGGTGATGAACCAACATTTTTCATCATGGGTAGCTTGTAATACTGATCAGAATACCTACTAGTGCTGCTGAACTCATAATACCTGTCGACTAATAGAAATTCTACCAACTATCCTAGGTGGTTGGTTGCACCAATCCGATCTGTATGAATTATTTCAAAAATCGATATTAAATAATTATAAATTATAACGTAATGTATGGGGAACTCGGACATATGGGGAACTCGGACACTTTTTCAATTATTCTACACGCGATCTTGTTCTACGAGCCACACAATCCTCCAATTCCAATTCTGAATCATTTGAACTATTCTCTAGCTCTTCTTCTTCAATCTCTTCTTCTGATTCTTCAATTGGGCGCTTGCGTGGTCGTCCTCGTAGCTTTTTCTCCTTAGGTTTTTCCTTCGCCTCATATATTATTTTCAGTATTTCCTTAGTATTAAAGACAAATTGATCTTGTAATTTGACTCTTTTGCCTTTAGTTCTCTTTTTTCGAGTCTCAATTACTTCCTGAGCATCAGCGAACTGTTTCCGGAGTAAGGCTATCTCAGCATTTTGAGATTCTACAAGCCTAGTCATTCTCTTGGCATATCGACGAGTTGATGATACAGGAGAACTACTGTTTGCTAGAGTTGTATTAAAGATCTGATTTGCTTGTATTAGTTCTATCCCATCTGAAGGAGAACTTTTGAGTACAGATAAATCTAGGTCTTGATTGGGGGTTCTCATTTGTAAAATAGAAGGTTGTTGGAAGGAGTTAAATGATAATATATCGAGTACTTTTCGTAGGGCAAAAGGTACTAAACTAGTTCCTTTTTAGTCAAATTTAATATTAAAAGAATTCAATGCTTTTTTTCTAATATTTTGAAAGAGTTCTACCTATTCAGCTCTTTGAATTCGCTTTACACTAGTTCGAGAATATCGATCGATCTTTAAAGCATGATATCGTTTCATTGGTCCATACATTGCAATATTAAGTAGCTGAAGCAAATGAGAGCAATGAGGAGGTAATATAAGTAAATCGATATTCTTCTCTATACAGAAAGCAATAAAGCTGCTTGTAATATAATTTGAATGATCATCCATGATCAAAAGTCAAGGTTGGTCACCTGACACTTTCTTGGATTCTAGTTCGAAAACCCTTTTTAACTATTCTAATCTATGATTATTTGAGGTCTATCCATTCGTATTAGTAGAGAACTGCCAGCTTTGAGGTGTATCCTTTGGAATCCATGCAGAATTCGTATTTTGAGCCTTGAAAATGATTATAGATAATAAAGCCTTTCCAACTGTATTAACATATTCAAATACAGTTATCCATTCTTGCTTACCAGCTATAACTTTCCAATTCGATTTCTGAGTAGAATCGATTATAATACATATACTTTAAGTACTTCCAACTCCAAATCCGATTTTGTCTATATTATATATATCATTTAATTCATACTTTCATTCAATAAGATATATATGAAATATATCAAACCAAGCCTGAATATTCTTCAAAGTTGCCTCTTTAACCTAATTAAACTCTAATTGATGTGAATAGCATGTTTTAAGTTCTGGATATCGTTTTTGGAATCTATAGATCCATTCGTGGCCTATAGATAGAATTTCTGTCGAGGTAGGAATTCGAGATGACGCGACCTGAACACATCGAAGACGAATTTCATCGGTTATTTCCTTCACCAACATAAGTATAGTAGGGAATCCAGTGATCGTGAATCGTGAAATCCATCGTATAAGAGTATTTTCTTCTGCGTTTGAAAGAATTTAAGCCATTTCGTAGGTTTGGGAACGTGTTTTCTTCCCAGCCAGCTTATCAGCTAGAGTGGACTTAGGGACTTCAAAATGCTCTGCAGCCTTTCTAATTGATTTAAATTCTTTTAATTGAAGTGCAACTATAGCCTGTTGAAGCTTCTCCTCAATCTGAGCAGGTGTAAAAGGTGATTGGGTATACATAATAAAAGTTATTAGGGTTTCAAGTTGGCGATGGGCAAAAAGTGTCCGAGTTCCCCATACGTTACGTTATATCATAAATTATTAAATCTTTAATGAAATCTTATTTTAAGATGATTGATTTGAAATTATTATAATAAAATTGAATGTTTTAATATATATATGTCACGGGCTCATAACTTATTCTAGTTAGCCTACATGAACGTGTACGGCATCCACATTCTATATAGTCGATGCTCCTCCTAGTACCTTCTTTATCCTTTTGTAGAATATCATCATATTATGAATAGTGGATAACTAGGCTAATCATGCCTATTCGTTTCATGATGTCGTTAGAATTCGGTAGCTGTAGGGCGTAGAGACTCAGGGTTAATCATTCTGCCAAGGCGGTGACAACACCTACCCCAGGTTTCAGAAGATCTATGAAGAGCAAACGCAATTTACTAACTCCTCTTTGAAGACTGAACTAAATCGCTGTCCTGGGAGAATTTCAAAGAGGCTACTACTCACCTTATGGCTGCCTCCTACAACTAAATTATCTCAAATTTTTACACCGAAAAACTCTCGTATCGTGTCACAGCTGCTGAGATCTCGAAAAGTAAGAGTCTTACCATTCGAATTCGACGACTTTTGAAGGATTCTGGAGTTTGAAAAAGTATAATATGAAACCCAATTTGAAAATGACTATTTCACTGACGGAACTAGAATCTCAGTCTCTAATTGTCGGAATGGAATCCCCTAAAAAATCAGTTCTTATGACTCCTGAGTAAGTCGTCAATCTCTCTTCCCGTTTGCTCAAATGATGGCACATTTATGTTCGATTGGAAACTAACTTTGACCTCATAGGGTCCTTTACGAAAAAGTCACGCTGTATGTAGGCAGTAAGAGGAAGAAGTACATCGTTCATAAACGAATATTGTGCGACCAATCTGAGTTCTTCAATGCAGGATTTAACGGCGGTTTCAAAGAGGCAACTGAAGGAGAAATGTACCTTCCGGAAGATGACCCTACAGCTGTTGCTAATCTCATCGAATACTTGTATCGAGGATCACTCCCGCGCTGTAGGGAGGATGGTGGCAGTGACAAAGTTCGTAACCTTTATTACCTAGCGGAAAAGATTGGCATATCATCGCTGATGGACAAACTTATGGACTTAATGGCAGTTCCCAGAATTCAGCAGACGGGTCATCTGGTCGGGTACGGTTCAGATACGATCAAGGAAATATATGACCACACGCACGAGGAAAGCAAGCTTAGGCTCTTTGTTACGGCTGTTAATGTCTTCAGATTAAGAGATCGAGGGAATGAAAAGAATTGGATGAGCGATCGTGCTAAACTCCTCCACAGTAATCCGGAGTTTTCTCATGATGTGTTTAAATTTCTCGGTAAACATGGAGAAAAGGTCTGGGTTGGGAAGGGCGCTGACGAAGCTTTTGTGGCAGCGTTTGAGCCGTGCTATTTTCATGTTCATGGACAGGACAAAGAATGTTATGTCAACCTCGATAATGAAACTCTGGAAGACAGCGAGGAATATACCTAGAGTGAGGGGTCCGACACTTTAGACTGACAAATTGTCATGGTACGGAAACCCATTGCCCTGTCTGCTTGCATGTCATACATGTTTAGATTCCGGAGCTCCTAAATTTCTTCTCGTGGTGGATAAAATTTAGGTGCTGATGCTGTACTCTCTCAAACACTTTTAGGAAGCCTAATTGACAGATTCCTTGAAAGGTCATCTTTCCATATATGCGAGCAATAATGACATAAGTGTCCATTCATCCAACACGTCTGCTTTATCTGCACACTATTATTGACAGGTGCTATTCAGCATAGTTATTGGTTATTCCCTCACCTCTAGAATATGTACCCAAGGTTGTCATTTCCCATTCACATCGCCCTGCCTTGGATGTCCACCACAACCCTCGTAATTTGTTTCGTTCCCATGATCATCCCTAAAATTCTCAAAAAATCTACACGTCCATGTTTTCCAATCTACCAAGCCTCTTAACGCCGCTAGCGCGCTCGTCCCCTGAACACCTTGGACCGAAACGAATTATATTGTCGCGGTATCTACCCGCGCTTTCTATACTCAAAGATAACCAATTGCAATTCCACTAGTGTAATATCTAAGCCGACATTTGCCTTCTTACAAGCCTTTCCCAATTTCTCTGCAACTTTCCCGTATACCTGTTCATGGGCTTTCCCAATCCCATTCAAATCCCACCCCTCAGACGCCATATCCCAAGTAAAAACTTTCCTTTTCCCCGTTTTCAATGGAACGAGTTTAAATCATTTCCCATGAAATTAATACAACACCTGCCTCTGAAATCGGCACCAAGTTCCTCATAATGTTGCAAAGTGAAGAGAGGCTATTCCAGATCCTCGAAAACTAACGAAACGAAATTTGCTTCCTCGAAGGAGGTGCACCCAGGAACATCTAGGAGAGAAGGAGAAGAAATGTTGAATATGGCATTGATATCTAGATGATAAACCCGTGGGTGACAAGCATTATGGTGTTGCAGAGGTGTTCTCGTTCTGTCTGAGCATCTTCGGTTTTGAAGCTGTTATGATTGGACTTTTCTGATCTATCGTGATAATCTCTGGGAGATTCTGGAATTAAAAAGAAGAAAAAGAACGTAAATTTCGAAGTCCTTGGTTAAGTAGGTCCCTCGTATTCAAGCTAAGATAGATGACGCGACATAGTGATGAGCAGGCTTTAGTTTCTAAGCTAATAAGAAGTCATGATACTTGTGCATCGGTTCTAAGTGTAACTTCGCATCCGGGCATATACACCCAAAAGTCTTAACATAGTCGTCAGATTTGTTGAAAACTTTTAGTACTAATTCCAGAAATCTTAAGAAGCAGGAACATCTTCCAAGCTTCGTCAACGATAACTCACTCTCAACACTTCGCGGGAAGTTGCTAAATATTATGAACGACTCATTGGCCATCTATCTTCAACCTCATCTACACTAACCCCATCTTCTTCATAATCCGATGACATCACTAAAACTTTCTATCTTGAGCTCCAATTTATCTCAGAGTCAAGATGACTCATCCCTGAAAGGTTAAAGGCAATTGATGCGAGATCGCAGCACATAGTATAATTGATGTAGATGCAGCTTCTTTAGATATGGTACTCTACCAACATGATGCACAAAGGTTATTTGAATCTATCGTACTATTTGCAGCTTTGTACTCCATTTAACAAATGTTATCCGAGTCTGATGAAATGGGAGAGAGAGAACACAATCACTATACAGAATAGAACCTCTGTAGTATCTCCAAAATCTGCCTAATAAACATAAAAGTTAATCCTACCTCTCAATATCCCCAGCTTGCAGGACATCGGCATAACATAGCACCACTTAGCTGAGCCATGTATGAAAAGAAGTCTTCACGAACCTTACCTGAGATTTGGAGGTTTGGAAAACTACCTAGGTAAGGATAATCCAGCCATACACCACCCAGGTCCCCTATCTTCATCTAAAAGTGCCAGGATGAGTGTATATAATGGAGATACTAATCTGAGAAGAGTAACAAAGAATACGTTTGAAAAGATAATAAAAGTATTTGAAAGTAAGATGTAAGATATATAGCGTGATCTTACCACAGAATCCCAAATAATAGCACTAGCAATTATAAACATATTTAATCCTCAAACCCAATAGAAATTTTGGAACTTAAAAGATACTAGTAAAACACAAGACTAGATATTTCACAACTCACAAAAACATCCAACCAAAAACTCCTAAACCATCTAGCCAAAAAAAAAAAGCCCCACAAGCTGCTCTGATATAAAAATTCATCCCAAGTTTTCTCATCCCAAGATCACTCATCCCAGGATCAGACCCTAAAAACTACAATATCCATCAAAGTCTTCTAAACCCATCATTACCGCACTATCTATAGCCTATCCTCTTCTCTGCACTTACACTCATCTCGCTTGAGTACCTAGCTAGGAAAATCCAGATTCACTTCGAAGAAGCACCCCGAGGATTCACTCCACTTCCCTTCACTTCACTTCCCTCACTTCCCCATTCATCCCACTCCACCCTGCACATTCGAACCTCTCATACGACAAACCAAGAATCCAACCTCGACACGCTAGTATCGCTTAGGAATTTCCATATCTATTGTTCCATAAACCACCACAGCTTGATCTTAAGAAATCTTTCTTACTAATACGAGAACTTCTCGTGAATAATTTCGATAACTTTAACAACCCACCCACCAACGGAAATCCAAATACCACTCTACTTTCCAACCATTATTTCATCGCGAAAAAATTATCAATAATATCAATTTGGAGTAAAAAAAAGGAAAATTATTTATTATTTGATTCAGATTAATAAACTTACTCGTCATAATGCCGTCAAAGGTGCCACAGAAAAGATCCGCCAGTCCTTCTCCAAAGGCACGTCAGTACAAACGCCCTCGTATCAATCTCGTGAATCATACGTCTGCGACCTCTAACTTCACAGACGACGCTTTGAATAACACTGAGGCAAGCGAAAATTCACCATTATTAAATGTACCGATGGAAATATCTCGAAAACGATCAGCCAGTCCTTCCACAAGGGCGCGGAAGGAGAAACGCCCGCGTTTTAGGCTTACGCCTTCTACGGCTACTACAGGTATTTTCGCAGACGATGCATCGACTAAGACTGAAACAAGTAACACTAAGATTAAGCTTAAGCTCAAGATCACAGTGAACGAAAATCCAGAAGCTTCTAAAATGCCTTCAAAGATCCACCAAAAGCACCCAATCAGTCCTCCAGCTGAGGCACCTCAGACCAAAAGTTTGCGTGCCAAATACACGCCCCATAAGTCCACCACCTCTGGCTTCATAGCCCATGTATCGAGCAACAGCAAGAAGACGATTGAGACAGATCCAGCACCTACCGCCAACCAAATTTTTGCCATTAGGCCTTGTGTTCCCAAATCAGCAGCACCAGATGAAGCTAGCCAATCTGAGGATGCAAAGAAACAAGTGCATTTTATCCAGATAAGACAGAACAATACAGAGAAGCCATTAAACAAGAGCAAGCCCAGGACAAATAAGACACGTCGCAGCAACCAATTTGTAGCCATCAACCCCACCTTGCCAAAACCAGTCACATGGGAGCCTCTAAGAAGTATTGAAGACGTAGGAGATAATGCGGTTGGCACTCGTGTCCCACTAAAAGATCCAGACGATGAGTTGAACAAATTAGTACCTCTTACCGAGTGGCTCGTTCCCCCTGATAAGGCACTCCCTATACCATTGGCCCGGGATCCACTCAAAATATTTGGGGCCGCAGAGAAGAAGTTCATTGCTCTCTGGATGCGAGCAAACAAAACAGTTGGGACACGAGGGAAACATTTAGCCTATCAAAACCTTTTGTACTCCCTAGGCTGCAAAGACCCAAGTTTTGACAAAGAGACCTTGCTAAAATTTGACCATCGGGTCGAGCGCTTCATTTCGAGGATCAAGAAATCGCTGAAGGAATGCGGTGCGATTGCATTCCGAAATGAAGATAAAGTGGAAACATATCCAGTCTTTGCGGATTGGACAGTTGTTTGGTTGGAAGAGGACTGGGATGGAGTATATGACACCAGAGGGTATTATACCGACAATTATCTCGAGAAATACTCAGTAGATCTTGAAGGCCAGGGTGACGACAGGGATTTTGTGGTAGAGCTAGCAGTCGATGAACCTTTCCAAGAGGAGATAGAGACCTTTGTCGTGGAAGTTCCCGAAGACTTCCAGATTCCCAATGTCACAGATGCTGACCCAGGTAATTTCAAAAACCCAGAACACTATTGCAACCCTTATGGGATGGCTGATTGAGGGTGAGAAGTGAGGACCTAGAAGAAATTGGATGGGCAGAGAGGAGTTTTGCATTGTTTCGGCGTTCCATTTGCAAAATTTGACATATTTTGAAAGATATGGAACAAGTATATAGACTACATTCTAGTTAAAAATACCATTCGTTACATCCCTATGAACACGAAAACTCTGTGTGGATTTTATCGAATATTTCGTGGAGCTGTGCGTTTGAAAATACATCTAGTGGAATGCCTTGTGCGGAATGGCTACATCCTCCCCCAGGAGTTTCGAAAAATTTGGTTTGATTGGATGCAGAGATCCAATGTAGTAAGGCATACCGGAATCCCTGTATGGCATTGTAACCTTGTTGTAGTAGTATTGAGGACTTCATTGTCGATCTGGCGGTGAACAGTGACAGCCTTCGTCGTCCATTAAAAACGAAAGTGGAAAACGATTTCAGGTCTGTGATCATTCTCCTTGTATGACGCTTGCATATCCTGGAGGCAAACCATGGTACCCAGGACATCTAAATTTCGTACACCTGCCACGATGGTTATCGAAGAGAAGATTTGTACATGCTTACATTTGTCCCAAACCACAACCTCAGATCACGCCTAGATCGTCATAATGCTTAGGCCATAATCTATATGATCTTTTCGGCCTCCTCGACCAAATCCTCAACTTTGAAAGCTGGATCACCTTTTCCAAACATCTCCAACAACCTACGTCTATCACTCTGTTCCCCTACTGGACCATAAAACTTCTGCAAACACATGATCAACCATTTTGCGTCGTCGACGCTAACCCCTCTCCCTTCAACAACCTGTCCATGTAATAAAACCAACTCCTTATCCTTTTCCAGTTCCAAATGATGAGTAATTGTAGTATGTGGTTGACTGTATTCTCCCCTCAATTTGTATTCTGCAAGATGCGTGAAGAGAACAACGACTGTATTTTCCGCCGGGAAAGTCCATTGCAAGAAATGAATCTCTGCACCCTGACCCTCCTTTGCAAGCGGTAAGACGAAGGTAGGAAACTTCTTTGCTGTGGCTTCAATGGTCTTGTATGTGTGTAAAGGTATCGCTGCGCACAATGATTGTGCATCTTCGACGTGTCGCAGTCGCCAAAGTGCCTCGATTTCTTTCTGTGGTAAAGTGCGTACTATCTCCAGATCCAGGTACGAGGATAGAGTCTTCAGCCCAGGGTTTGAGGAGGATGCCTTCTTGGCGGGAGTTTGAGGTGAAGATGGAGGTGGAGGTGGAGGCGGAGCTGCAGGAAACGGTGATGAAGTAGTCGGAGATGGTGGTGGTGCTGGAGGGGCATTCACGGGAATTGTCACGGTGGCTTTCTTTTTCAGTTCCTCGATCTTAGCTTTGTAGGCCTCCTTTAGTTCATTCACATCTCGTAGACCTTGTCTATAAATTTCCATAAGCTAAGCACATTAATTACTCATTTTCGACTACTTACTCCTTTGCTTTTTGATCAAGCTTCTCCCTATACTTTTCCAGAATTCTATCCGATTGCTGGGTGGCCAAGAATCGAACATCATGAACCTGCGCCCATCTCTTTTGTGAGGATCGCAAATAAGGGGCAGCACCACAAATTGTGCGACGTATTGCCGGAGAACGAATGATTGCCATGTTTGTTGTCGAATAACAATTTTAGTATAACAGTCAATTTTAGCGGCAAGCCTGACAGAACATTAATTGAGGTCGATGAAGTTATATTATGGAGTAAACTAGCGGCCGCGCGGCCGATACTTCCGCTTTCGGGACTTCGGGATATCTCAACTTTCCATTGTGATGCAATCAAAACAAACATGGAAAAGAGAAATATAAGTAAAGTACTCAAGTAACAAGAAAAGAACTAAATATCTTAAGAAAATCTATCCATAATTTATATCCAGAAGACGTTCGTAAAATCTACGTGTATATACGTTCCCTCCCCAAATCTACAACTTCGCTTTCTCATCATCCTTCTTCGCCTGATCTTTCAAAACCCTCCTCAAGATCTTTCCACTTGCACTCTTCGGAATAACATCTACAAACTTAACTCCTCCCCTCAACCTCTTATGACTGGCAACTTTCGCTTGCAACCATGCCATGATCTTCTTTTCCTCTTCTTTATCTCCTACAACTCCTTTCTTCGGAACCACATAAGCTCGTGGGACTTCAGTTGCTTGCTCTTCATTGTAAATGCCAATTACTGCAACATCGTCAATATCTTCATGAGAAACTAGAAGACCTTCTAGCTCTGCTGGTGGTACTTGGAAGCCCTTGTATTTAATCAATTCCTTGATTCGATCAGTGATGTAAAAATTGCCTTCTTTATCCTGATGTCCGACATCACCAGTTTTGAAATATCCATCATCTGTCAAAGCGTTTTTGGTGCCTTCAGGATTATTGAGATAACCCTGGAAAACATTGGGCCCCTTGACCCAAAGTTCACCAGTCTCCCCTGCCGGGACTTCCTTCTCTTCGGCGTTCATATATTTCGCGACCAGATTTGGTAGCAAGCGTCCGACGGAACCTGGATATTTATTCCAATCCTCCCAGGGTTGACTGTGGGTGGTAGGACTTGTTTCGCTAAGGCCATAACCTTGCTTGACAGGTATCTTGAGACGGGCATATACAGCATTGACAAGTTCACGTGTCAATGGCGCCGCGCCTGAGTTCATCATCCTAACAGTCGATAGATCGTACTTCGAAACTATGGGACTCTTTCCAAGCATGAGGACAATAGGAGGGACCACATAAGCAAATGTCGCCCCATATTTCTGTATTGTTTGACAAAACTTTTCCAAATCAAATTTCTCCATTACGAGGCACTCGAGACCTCCGTGGAAGGAGAAATGAATAATGCATGTCAAGCCCTGGAGACGGTCAGTAAAATCCACAAACCTGGAGTGATAAAGCGACCTACATAGATGTGATAAAAGGGAAGAACGGCCATAAGCTTGTCACCTTTGCCATCCTTACCGCCGGTCCAATGCAAGTTGTGCCCCTCAGTTGAATTCGCCATTTCAGTATTCGCAACGATGTTCTTATGCGAAAGCATGACTCCTTTAGGGTGTCCAGTAGTTCCACTGCTATAAACCAAAAATGCTAAATCTTCTGGCTTATTCTTCGTCCTCCTGTATCTCGACGTACCCGCCAAGTTGCGCACATTAGTAAAGTGCTTGAACTTGTGTGTCTCATCCCTTCCATCGCCAATCAAAATTATCCTATATTCAGGTATGCCAGCATTTTTAGCCGCTGCTTGCGCCACCTCTATGAAAGGTATCTGAGTAACAATTCCCTTGGCACCGGAGTCTTTCAACTGAAAGGTCAATTCTTCAACAGTGTATCCAGGATTCGCAGGAGAGACTATTCCACCGGCCCAATGCGTTCCCCAAATAACAGCGGGAGTGTCGATAGAATTGGGTGTGTAAAGGGCAAGAACATCGCCTTTCTTCCATTCCCAGACAGCTTTCAATCCCGTTCCAAATGTGATCGCAGTATCTCGCACTTGCTTGTAGGTATATGACCGTGAAGTCTCAGCATCCGTGTAAATTGCTGGGAAGACAATGGTCAGTAATTGAGCTAAACCGTCGATTCTTTTATATCGGAGCATCGTTAAATGTATTGGTACCTTTATCATCTGGAAATTCTCTATCTTTCCGTTCGAAAAGAAACTCCCAAATATCCACCTGTGGGATTTCTATTTGTGGGTATGTTGATTCTGTAGGCATGTTTTCTTTGGTGTATGTTACCAATAGGCCGGCGCGTCACGAACTGTGTGGAACGAAGAAGATGTGGAATACGGTTATTATGGAGGTATTTAAGCTTATCGAAGGAAAATAGTACGTAGGACAAAGTACGGTGAAGGAAAGTAAGGGGAATTCTCCCTATCTAAATACATTACCCATCGAGGAATATGGTTGGCTGGAGATGTACAATAGCAGGAAGGCTTAAGCATTATGATGTCTGTGTGGAGATGGGGAATTGGATTAATACTCAAAATTTAAGCCGAGCACACAAAAACACCGAGGTAACTTTACCCCAGATCTTGGCATTCGGAAATGTCGGACTCAACAACCCCCGAGATGACTGAAGAAAGATAATAAGTCTAATTCAACTACCGACATTTCGTCTAATTGAATTAAATCATCAACTAGGTCCTTGAGTATTGATAATCTCACATCCATCAATCTCATTGAATATTTTCCAGTGTGAGTTTCCATATCATGACATTATTTATCCATTTCATAGTAATCTCCAAATTTAT
Organism: Sclerotinia sclerotiorum 1980 UF-70; assembly: GCF_000146945.2. Classification (NCBI taxonomy): domain Eukaryota; kingdom Fungi; phylum Ascomycota; class Leotiomycetes; order Helotiales; family Sclerotiniaceae; genus Sclerotinia; species Sclerotinia sclerotiorum. The sequence goes on along the minus strand of NW_001820814.1, from coordinate 342,827 downwards.
CGTACTAGTTCTAGAGATTTAGACAAAATAACACAAAGTGTTTGATATTAGGCTTGTATTAGGCTCGGTAGAGTAGCTTTTTCAAGATTTAAGGTTAACAGTCTAGGGCCCCACATCAAGTCTTTTCACCTTCTAGCTAATGTGTGTAGAACACCTAGATATACATCTAATATTTTAATCGATAAATAGATAACCAAATCAAAGTAAAAAATCGTACAAGTGAGCGAAATGTGAGATTTTCCAGTTACCAATTAGTTCTATCTCGAAGAAAAGAAAAGAAAAGCATATTATTAGTTTTGGCGCAGCATATATTCTTTCACCCCTTAACCTTAAAAAATATCAAACTCTGAAAGTCGACAATGAGAACAGATGATTTTTAATATTATTTAAATACTCGAAAATAAAAAGAGACCCTAAAGAGCTCAAATCATCAACCCCTGATACACCTTGCCTAATGATATCCACTGACTCCCTTTGCTCCCGTCAAAATCAAGCTAGTCGCTCCTGACCTGGGGTTGTAATTGGAGGGGAAATATGCCGAAACCAAAAGCCTCAAAGTTGTGGAGGAGATAGGGTGGTAAATAAATATCATGTTGACGTTCTGAGATTTTTCTAGAGGGATTTGCATCAGCGGGTGTCATCTGATGAACAGGAGTAGTGCCGTACCATGGCCTTAGTCTTCATTTTAACCTCTACACCTTCTCCTTGAACTGATCTTTGAGTCATTCAACTTCGTTCTTAAGCTCCTGTATCTCCGTCTTAAGCTTCGGTTGCGCCTGAAATTTCTTAGATTCCAAATCGATGTCATTTTCAAGCCTCTCCTGCTGCATATCTAAATGCGCCTTATTCGTCACCGTCTCCATATCCATTTTCATCTTATTTGTTTCTCTCTCAATACTCAGATTTTCCATCTCCATCTGCACCTTGAAATTTTCCCTGCCCATCTCCATCTCAACCTTAGCTTTCTCCAAGTCAATCTTCGCCAGCTCCAGTTTCAATGAATTTTGGTCATCCTGTTGACGTTTGAGAATCTGGAAAGTCCGGGAAATGGCAGGAGCATCGAATATTTTAGTTAGGGAAACGATCTAAAGACAAGTCAACATAAGTAGTAGTGTGCAGTACCTATTGAATAAAATACTCAAGCAAAGAGCTGGATACAGCCATTGAACATGAACTATTAAGTAAAAGTACACCTGCGTGCTTAAACAATGACAATCAATGAAAGTTCTAGAAGAGTATCATCCACTAGAGCCTTGATACCAACCCCCTAGAATCTGGAAGAATGGACGGACGCAACCCAGTTACAAAGAAGTTTTTCATCTCTAGATTCTAGCATTCTACTCACTACCGTATTCAAGTTGATCTCACTTTTTCGAATTCCCTATTTTAAACCCACTATCACATACACCAAAAGTATCCCCACCCCCATCCCCATCCCCATCCCCATTTTTCACCTCCCCCCAAGCTACCCATAAAAACCACCCGTCTCCACCCCTCTCCCTCCCCGAAAACAAGAAAAAAAATCCCGCCCAAAATCAACCCCAAACCATCCAACCCAACCCCACAAAACTATCTAAGCTAAAAAATCCCTCACACTACAACCCTCCTCTCAATCTAACCACAATATCTCCCTCAATACATCAGTACATCAGTACCCCTTAAACTTAAACAATACCTCCCTAATTCCGAACAACACTCACGCACTAACCTAACCCTAACCAAGCACCCAAAGATTTCCAACGATTCAAATCACAACAAATACATATCCATGAGCAAATAGCGGGACATATAAAGTATACAAGAAGATATACAATAAGCATAGGACACTACACAACGTGAAATCTGATAGTTCTTCTGACCACCTTTCCCATCTCGACAAAAAATCTTTCATTTCTGTTATTTAAATAGACGAGTTCACTTGTGAGCTAGCAAGCCTTTCATCAAGCTTTGGTTCCATCAACACTAGTAATTCATGCGCCTGTTGATCCATTCGCGGTAAATTATAAAAGAGCAGTGTAATTGAAGGAACCGAACATTTTATAAAATCATCAATCACATCACACACACACACAAAGCAAAGTAAAGCAAAGCAAAACAGTAAAGTTTCAAGGTCTAAGCCGGATTGTAGATTTCAAAATTATCTAGAAAAAAGACTAGCACTTCTTCAACCAGCTAGGAAATTTTACATAACTACACAGAATCCGTCGCCCAAAATTTCTAGAAGAGGTGAACAAATTGTGTGAGCTCGCACCACCAAGGCAATTTGGAAACACCTCTCCATTCATCGATCTCAACTGATGTATAACAATAAAAGTTATAAACAGTTGGGATACCTATCCCCCCTTCCAACATCGATGCACCCGGTGCAAAGCTCGAAAATCTTCGAGTGTGAAGCGGTGATACATAGTCACATCCAACCCTGATCGTGACTATAGTCAAGAACATCATTTGACCGCCAAGCCAGTCTCTAAGGATTTCAGCAATATCAGTCTATGTGATACATGTGATCTAGTGACCTCCATCCGACGCGATGCTGAGGTTGCCCTCTACAGCTGTCTCGATGGTCCTCACCCAAATAGACAATACCCGATTGCCTAATTTTACAACATTTTTGTCAACCTTTTTACTAGCGTCGTATTTGTTCTTGATGAAAGGCAATGGTGGGTTTATAACTTCCCCGCCATGGCACTCGTATGATGACGCTCGCGGGCATCAATCGGTGCATTCATAGGCTGTGGCCTTAGTAACTCCTTACTCTACCACAAAGAACCAGTGAATCCTTTCATGTTTGTCATTCAATATAAGTACCAAACAATGGAAAATATGAGCGGCGTGAGTTTTTAGGATATTTGACTATCCCTGGCAGGCGTGACCATCCCACCCACCGGCACATCTGCCGTCGCACAGTTGTATTTGAAAGATACCCACGATAAGCATAAGTAACCCAAACCCCTGAAAGTTACCTCAATTAAGTCGCCTACCATGTTTTCCTAATGTAAATCTTCTGGGGCCGAGTCCCCAACGCTGGCTCCGGAGCAAAGTCGACTCATTTAGCTAGCTTAGTCCCTTACTATCACGCTTTTCTCCTTCAGAAAAGATCCTACAACCGAGGTTACAGTGCGCCCAAGTTAAACCGGATAGAGAAAGCTCTGAATATAGCATTCCCATCGAGGGCAGTATCTTTAAACAGATACTTTCTCATCAAGCTTAACTCGAGCGCACCGTCAGGCGTCCAGACAGACTCTGGACGCCCTGTTGTGCCGCTCACCCTATGTGTACATATATTCATAATGACTTGGGCCTTTTAATGTCATGCCCAGGACAAATTGAAACTCGCAAACTTCGTGATAAAATGGCGAATGCTGACCGTAGGGCGACATGCTCTTCGTTTATGCCGTGAAAGTAAGAACTGCATGCATTTTTTTACCATCGAAGGACGACTATGATAAATGTTGGATGTGTAGGAAATGCTCATTTATCAAGCGGATTATTGTAAAAATTCAATACTTCGAGTTCAATCATCCAACATTCGAGTACTCAGCCAAAGAATTCCCCGCCCACCAACGTCTCCCATGGTTTTGAAAGTTCCCAAACCTTTTCCATCAATGTTCGCGCCTTGTGTGCTTGTGTCATTCCGTACCTCTCAACCCTGTTCATTCGTTCAAGGATATCGGATCTTTGCTTCTCATCTCGAATATCACATCCAGCCGTAAACATTGGAAATAACAAGCAGGCTTCGGCACTGCTTCCTTTCCTAATCTTGCTGAAAGAGCCAAGGATTTCACCAACAGCATGTTGGACATCTTCGTGAATTGAAGGCTTTCCAAGTATTCTGCGATGAAGATGGACGAGTCCAGCAGAATGAAAGGCTTCGTTGGTTGCTGCTACCTCAAGACTATCCCATCCATACTCTGCTTCGGACTTAGATTGCATATGAGTGCATGGCTTCGCTGGGTGACGACGTGACTCAATGAGATCTTCTTCAAGTTTGTGGGCACGGACGACTACTTCATTGGATGGTTGCCAATCTACATTAATTGTTGAATCAGCATTAATGCGAAGAGCATCACATTGGCGCGCAAGATTAGCGACCTTAGCAAGAATGCGGACGCAACGACTGGTGAAACCGAGGATACAGTCAATTTGATAACCATATTCTTCATCTTCCGTTTCATAATCCAGCATCCAAGCAGATGAAAGATTTTGACCACCACTCATACTGCCAAGGACATCCAAGTAGGCAAACCAACTCCATAGAAAAGACGATACCTTATCCTTGCGCGATAGCGTTTGCATTCGGTGGGCTCCACCTCTCGCGACGAGCATTTGACGAGCAAATTCAAGGTGCTTCTGCCATGGAACGGCAACGCCAAAGACCTTTGGGGAAATTATTTCCAAAGATGCAAGCATGATCACCGTCGCAAGGTTGACATTCGACGTAATCTTGTTTGGGTCGTCGAGCGCATGCCTAAGGTTGGGGAAGATATCTTTGACCCACAAAGCTATTCGAGTGGCAGGTTCGGGTTGTCTCAGAAGTCTGGCCCGATGTGTGGCAGAGTATGCAAGTAGAAGATGCAAAAGATCGTCGTCCCGAACGGCCATTTGTGGTAAGATACTACGGAATGGATTAGACGAACAATTGTGCGGTATCAGACAACCTGCTGTGTGATCGAGAAAGTGATGCTAGGAAAGATTGGTTAGATAGCTCAAGCGCAGCCACGAGAAAAGTCTTACAAAGTACTGCATTCAGATTAGCGAGGAGTGACACCAAATATTTGTACAACTCACAAGTAGGTTCATTGGATTTTCAAGCAGTTTCGCAGGAAGGGGTTGAAGTATACGGGGTATGCATATCGAAACCGGTTTGTCATAGTATCCAACTTCAAGAGCCGTCTCATTACTTTCCATTCCGAATCCAAACTCCATTGGTGACAATTCGCCTCCATATTCTACATCAGACTCCTGGTGAAAACCCACTAGGGTGGAAGATGATTCTGAAATGGCGTTTACATCATCATTCCTTCCAATATCCAAATCTACCAGACCCCGGTCAATACCCCATGTATCGGTGTCCTGATATACATCATGCATATATGGAGTCCAATCCTGACTTCGGTAATCCCATCCTGATCCATGGCTCTGGTGATCCGACGGTGCTCCATCAAGTGGTCCCGATAAAAGTGAACTTACGGAGAGCCTGCGTGAATATTTGCGACTTGGTATAGTTTTGATCTTATTAACGTCCACCCTACGTAGTGTCCCGGATTCTACCTGTGACATAGCAGGTGTTGCATTTCGAGGTTCATCGTTGGGGTCCAAACTGGGCACCAGAGGAGGAAGCATGCGTGAGTTATAGAGCGAGCTGTCATATCGAGTGCGTTTAGCAGGTCTTTCCATTGTAGAGCTTTCTGCTGCCGGTGTCCCGCGCCCGCTTCCAAGATATGGCGGAGTTGACATTGGGCTTTCGATATTCAGAGGTGCGCTTCTGTTTGAATTTGAACTTCCAGATTCATCCGCAACTTGAAGTTGGCTAGATATTGATAGACCAGGTGATTGTGCTGAAAGTGGAGTGATCGGGGCACTGGATTGATATCGTTCAAGATTTGGGGGCTGCTGCTGATTTGGGTGACCATGATCCCTGGGTAGCGTATCTTGGAAAGTTGAAATCGGTGGATAAGCAGGTCTGGTCAAGGCGGGATCAATCATTGACATATCTGCCATTTGAACACCATATGCCTTATCGTCGCGGCTCAAACGCTCATCTCGAGGAGCAGACACCGGGAGAAAAGATTGGAAGCCTGTGAATGACCCCGAAAGGTGAGGACTTGCACTTTGAGTAGTTTGAGTCACTGGATTTGAGATAGAAAAGGCTCCCTGCCCAGTGTCGTCGTCATTTTGAACCCTCTTCTTGCCTCTACCCTCCCAATTCAATCGTATGCTGTAATCGCAAATTTCGTTCTGTTTCGAACAATTTACACATGTTGGGCGAGTTTCGTCGCATTTTACCTTTCGAGTTTTGCAGGGCCTGTGAAGGATATATATATTCAGTAAAAATGTTCGATGACATAAACATTACCGCTAGCGTACCAACAGCCATTCCTACTCCTCTTCTTAGGCTCCGGTGCCCCAGCTTTCTTTGGACGTGGCATGATGGGAATGAACGAATGGTACACAAGCAAATGGCAAAATCGATTTCCGACATTTGCTCAAGTTGCCGATATTTGAATTAGGGTGGTCGATACTTGAATCGCCAGTGTCTTTTCCATAAGTAGAGTAAGCTTTGAGTTTAGTAGATGGCGCTATTGGGTTTATCTGTGCTCGCATCGACATAACGATAGACGAACGGGAGGAATGCGTTAACAAAAGACAATGGCTTTGGAATTTGGATGTACAAGTCTATTATCAAAACAAGAATCAAAGAGACGGAAAGGATTGAGTGAGTGGAGTTCAATGCAATGAAAATTAAATTCGTAATCAAGCCTTAGAGATGGGAAGGTGTCCGTGGGAGTGTATGGAAGGTGGAAATGTGGGAAAGTGGGGATAAAATAGGTAGAGTGCTCGATATGCGCTAAGGCTGATAAGATCAAACGCTTGACCAATAACAGATTTTGACCTTGACTAATGACGGATTAACATCAAGGATGTAACAGGGTATTCAAAAAGTCTTTTTCGGCAATATGTATTAGGCAGCTCAAAGTAGCTTAAAGTCTTGAAGTCTTGGAATCTTGAATGATCTGGTCCAAATTCCATACATTAAGCTTTTCTTTTACATGATGTCTATATTGAGAATCTTAATATCTTCCTCTGGTTTTTCTTTATAGACTCGCGTATTTTCGATTTTGTGGACAACATCGAGACCCTGAATTGCCCTACCAAAGATTGTATGTTTGTTGTCTAACCACGGCTATCGGAAAAAGAGTTAGCACCCCGATCAATTACAGAAATACCACACGTAGCTAGGTATAAAAACTTACAGTCTTTTCGGTCGTAATGAAGAACTGACTACCGTTTGTATTTGGCCCCGCATTTGCCATACTAACTGTGTAAGGTTTGTCATGTCTGAGAGAACTAAATTCATCGGCAAACTCTTTCCCCCAGATACTTTCACCACCAGTACCATCTCCTAATGGATCTCCGCACTGAATCATAAACTTTCGAATGACACGGTGGAAGATAGTATTGTTGTAGTAGCCTTGTTTCGAGTGCGTCACGAAATTCTCAACTGCTTTTGGAGCTGCATCTGGAAACAAGCGTATATGGATGTCTCCGTATGTGGTGTGGATAACAGCAGCCGTTCCAGTCTCGGCAACCTTTGCCTCTGTCAATTTCTTTCCATTTGTATTGGTGGGTTTCTCATTTTGGACATCTCGTTCTGATTTGGAGACTTCTTCGTCGTTTGTGAACATGTAGAACCGCACTTTACCAACACCGGTCGCAAATAATATCGGATCTCGAACTTCTGATTCTTGCAAAAGAGGGTTGTTGGATGCCGCCATTGCAACGGTTGTAATGCCTTTCTTTTGTGGTTGGCCCTGGTACATAGCAATGTTAAGCGGCCTAAAATTCTCATCTCCTCCATACACCTTTACAACCCGATTTGTGTAAGTGTTCAAAACCTTTGTGCCTAGCATTGATCCATAAATGATAAAGTGTCCCGTCTCGTCAAATATAACATTTGCTTTGTTTCGTAGGGTTGGCGTTTCGATCTCGCGCTCAGTAGCAAGTCGGCGACCGAACTCCAGATCTTCCAACTTCTTCAATGACGTTCCTGCCTGTTGCATTTCTTCGATAACCCGCAGGGATTCATCGTATGTACGGTATAATTTCCCTGTTGAAAAATCAAATACCCGGACTTTTCGATCGGGAAATGAGAAAGTTGCGAATTGAGCACCGGTTGGAGAGATTGTTAGAGAAGTGGGTGTCGATTTAGCCTTCTTGAATTCGAAGAGATTCGTGGAAGATTTGTACTCAAAAACATTATCAGGCTTTTCGTAATTTCCTCCCGGACGCCAGTATTCGATCATACCATTCTCGTCCGCTGATATTACACAATTATAAGTATCATTGAAAGCCATCAGCGAGACAACGCTTCTATGTAAGCCTGTAATTGTATGTATTGGTTCCTGGTTTTCCCCACGCCCATCGTATATCCGAATCGTATGATTAACCTCGTCAGATACAGCTAGTAAAGGAAGAGATGCGCCACGTCCATGTACCCAGCAAACGCATTTCGGCGTGAATTCTAAAGTCAGCATTGACAATAGATCAAAAGTCATCACGTCAAAGATCTTGATTGTCTTGTCAGCCCCAGCTGTCGCAAAGCTCCGTCCATCAGAACTGATCGAAACACTCTTGATCTCTCCAACATGAGTCCTAAATTCCTTGACGAACTCGATGCCATCGGCTCCTTTCTTCCAGAATTTGACAACTCCATCAACAGAGCTTGTGATCAAAAAGTCCGTCAATGGAGTCATTGTGACAAACGAGATTTGTTCTTTGTGCATAAGAGATTTTGAATATCGTGCGGAAGTTGGTAGAGCTGAAATATAGAGCTTTTCGTAGGGAAGCTTGCGACGCTTCTTTTTGGGAGCTTCCGCAGATGGAAGTTGAGGTCCCATATCATCATCGGAAGAGGAGTCTTCATCTTCTGCATCTAGCTTCCGTTTATTAGAATTGAGAGCGATATCTGCCATCTTGATTGATTGATTAAAGAGGCAGACTGCGTGTGTGTGCTTAGAGAAATGGATTTGTTGTAAGGAAGGTCAATTAACCATAACATTCGAACCACAAAATAATGCTGCGAGGCTGAGGCTGATGCGCACTAGCGCGTTTCTATGATAAAACAAGGCTGGGTAGCCTTACCTAAGTCTAGCTGCTACTCCACATCGACGTCACCAGTTTTAGTTCAACATATATTTTGGGTATTAGGTACCCAGGTACCCAAGTATAAGTATACATTTTTATTTGTCAACGTTAAGAACTTCAAGAATCCTACACCATGGGTTCTATTTCTGCCGCCAACAAGCTCACTTCACGCCATCCTCTTCAACGCCTCCCTTCCCCATCTCCAACAATCTCAGCTCTCATCCATCTCATTGGACTTACTTCCTTCTTTCTATCCTATAAATACCTCTTCGACTTTCCAACATTCGTTAACTCTTCCTATGGCTGGCACTTCCAATATCTCACCATCATTGGTCTTACTCTAGCGTTTCTTACTTTTGTTTTCGGTCTCCTCTCCGACATCACTCTCTCCTCAAAACTTTTCCTGATCAAAAACTCTCTCTCATTATGCTCCGCCCCTCTCGAAGTTTTGATATCTGTTTTTTATTGGGGAATTTCGGCTATTGATAAGAAGCTTTTGATGCCTCCCGAGATTGTTATTAGCCCATACGCTGATGTGGGGTTTCATGCTATGCCAGCTATCTTGCTGACCATTGATCTCCTGTTTTTGAGTCCGCCATGGACTATCAATGCACTGCCTGCTATGGGCCTTTCATCGACTTTAGCAGTTGCATATTGGGCTTGGGTGGAACAGTGTCATAAGTATAATGGATTGTGAGTATCATATAGCCGAGCGTTCACGTCTGACGAGAAGTGTGATGAGTACTAATATCAATATCTAGTTACCCATACCCATTATTCGGACAACTTGACACAATACAAAGAGTTATTTTATTTACTAGCGCTGCATTGACAATGACTGGAAGTACGGCAATGCTTAAGTGGCTTTATGGAAGAGTTAATGGTTTGCAGGGTGCTCAATATAGGAGCACACCTAACAATATCAAGGGAGAATAGACGATCATCATAACCTTAGATGGATTTTCTTTTTTTTTTGGATAGAAAGATGCATACAGATATACAAAATTGGTTTTTTGTAATGTTATCTTTATACTTACAAATGAGGAATCAACATATCATGATAAAAAATCACTACTCGCCATACTACATCTCGTAGAGAAGCCTGTAAGCATGCGGCACATTAGTGTGGCTTGCTAAGCCAGCTGAGCTCCATATACCACCTTCCAATCATCAATTCCATTTACATGCATTATCACATATCGATTAAATCGGAAATCTTCAGTGTACAGCGCCGGCGTATCGCATCATCTCAATATGTCGCACAGCCTTGAAAAACTGTCCAGATGGGATTCGGAAGCACATCCCGGATTCAGCCCCCAATTGTCTATGCAACCTTGTGGCAATCTTCTTCCACATGATGAACATGTAACATCAGCTTGGTTTCGAACAAGTGTCTGCAATTGCAGCGACTTGGTCATCATATGAACTTATATTTTTCTTCAACTCAATTTTCAAGTCCAGTAACTTAATGTCAAAATGGTCAAGCTTAGCCAAGTAATCGAATCCAATCAATCGATTCGAATTCCTCCCTCGGGTCTTGTATCTGTATTTGTAGGCGCATCTCATGAGTTTGAACGCGCTATCATTCGCAGTTTTGCTAAATATGGGAATGCGCCGAAGATATACATAATTGATAGCTTCGTCCTTGAAGAAAAAGCCATTTCGTCTTTTGTTGAGGAATTGGAAAATATTAATCCGGCTGGCTCTTATAAAACTTTCAATGTGCGAATAGGAATTTTGTCCGAGGTTGATAGGGTATGCGACGAGATTTGGATAGTGGAAGGATATGTGGATTTATTAGTTATGAGTTGTGGATTTATGAGATTTCCTCGGGGAAAAGGTAATCTTCACCCTTTCTTCATATATTCGAAACTTTTCTCCCACCAATATACCATACGGAATAGGATTTCATTAAGCTGATCCCGTACCTGCAGATTGCAGTGCTTATGAAGAAAGCCATCTGTCAGATGAAGATGCACGTGGAGGTATCCCATTTGACATAGCACTTCAATTCTACATTCGCCAACGCTTCATCGGCAACCTTCTTCCTCTTCTTTCCAAAAGTCATTGCCCGCGAGTCATTTCACTCCTACTACCTGGAAATGACAGTCCAACCTACTTCGAAACACTCGATTCAAGTAAAAAGTATCTGGATACCGGATCAATCAACCATGCCACCTCCCTCCTATTCTCCGAATACGCCAAAACGCACCCAGAAATCACTTACATTAATGTTTTCCCAGGGATCATAAACTACGATACTTGGGATCGCATGATGAACCCCATCCAGGGAATCTCATGGTATCCGGCTACAGTTCTCAAATGGACTATGCCCCCATTATTTAAATACTTCATCTGCATCCCCACAGAAGAAATAGCAGAACGTATCATCTTCCTAGCAACAAGTGTTCGATATCCTCCCGGAAAAGAAAAAAGAGATGAAGGCAAAGTGGCAGGATTAGCAGAATGTCCACCAGCTTGGAAACTCTCGGTTGTGAGATCAATGATTATGAAAGATGGACGTGGAAATGGTGTGTATAGGATTAATGAGGAAGATGAAGCGTGCGAGGAGAGTGAGGTTTTGACTCGGTATCTTGAGCAGGAGGAGGGGAAGTGGCTTTTGGAACATTCTGAGGAGGTGTTTGGGAGGATGTTGAATGCGGAGACGGTGTCTAATGATGCAAGTTGAAGTGGCGAGTCATATGGGTGGAGTAGAATTTAGGTTCTCTTTCAGGTTTCTTTTTTTCACCTCTGGGACTGTGGCTGCACAAAAGCAAGGATTTGGTGGTAATTTTGAGATTCACTTGGACTCAGGAAAGATCCAAATATTCACATCCTTAAGCAATGCAACGTCCTGATTTGTGTAACACAATTGAAAGTTGGTGATAGTGATGATTGATGGTGCCAGTTTGTGAAGGAGGTTGAGGTTGTAAGGGGAAATGACGAAAGCAGGTTGGAGTTGTAATTTAGATTTGCACAACTCATTTAGAAGAACATTGCAAACCAACCAAAACTTTAACAATTTTCTACGCTCAAAACTGTCTTATCTACCAATAGCCGTCCCCATTTTCACACGCTCGCTTTTTCGCATAAAGAATCATCCTATAATTATCACGCCCAACATAAAATTGCAATTCTTCATTTCTTCATTCATGACCCGCAGCCCCATGCGCCATTACTACCATCCAATTGCCCTTAACTTTTCTCATAATCCGTCCTGTGATCTATTTCGATAATTGAGAAACGTCATATTGTGCTGCATCATGGTACAAATCGATTAAACAACCAGCACTCCATGCTTGCGTTGGTGACTATAATCATATTAGCATATATCATACAAATCAGAGAATACAATATACCGAATCGGCACAATAAGAACCATCTTTGTTTGTCAATTCTGTTAATCCTGCCCAGTCACTGCTAACAATAGCCTCCTTGCAGCCTGCTAACCTGCGAGTAATCTGTTGAAAAGCTTCGGTCTTAGCCGCTGGAGTCTTTCTTCTCTTGAGATCAAATTTCAATAAGGCTCTCAAGAAGAAACCAGTTGGCCACAACCACTCTGGACCCTGGTGATAATTTCTTCCCTTTGAAGTTGCGAAGTCATCACTATCTTCGGAATTGATGTAATATGGTCGGTAATTAAGATCTGCAGGATCAAGAGTTGCCATACCAGTAGGGCCACGAAGAACCTTATCTGCAAGGAACAAAGCATTAAGTGCATGTGTATCGTCAAATAGCTCTGGGGCCACCGTCATGGCAATTGGGAAGTTTGCTCGCAGCTGATAGTCTTCATACTCTTTACCAGATTTGTACAAATCCTTGTAAATACCTCTTCGATTGACGATAGAAGTGTTCACATCATACTTCGCGTCGTCCTTAGAGTCCAATGGAACATAGTAACAACGTTCGAAATTCTCCTTGATTTTGTTCGCCCAATCTGAGAAAGTGATGACCTGCATAGATGGATCTGAAGTACTGACGCCGGCATACTTGTACTTTCCTTTCTCATGAAGTTCAGCCACCCAACGAAGAGTACTATACAAGAGACCAGTGATCTCAATAGCGGCACCATCACGAGGTGTACCAGGTACTCCCTTGCTTTTAGCTCGTTCGCTCTCACCCATCTTGTCCATCCAAGTACCGCAGTTATTTTGGTTACCACCAAATATGAGTCCGGTTGACCAATCAACCTTGATGTCAATATTGAAGCCCTCGGAGCTCATTTGCATGTCAAGATTGGGACCAGCGTTTGCTTCTCTAAATGACATTCCAGATGCATGACGTTGCAAAGATTCTTGGATAATGTCCTCAAGAATAGATGTCTTTGAGTATGCCCTTGCATCATCGGAATCAAAGTATGTGTCATCATAAGGTAAGAAGCGTCGAGGTACCTTCTCTTTCAATAGATCTAATCCCATTTGGCACAATCTTCGTATAATCTTGGATGGTTTGTAACATAAACCAGATTGAATCCCGAGAATTGTAACGTGGTAAGTTGCCACTGCTCAACAAGTTTGGTATCATGCCATGCTTCAAGACACTTGAGAATGCGAGAATATGCTCTCTGGCTTCATCATAGCGACCTGTACCAAGGAAGAGCCCTCTTGCAGAAATAAACACATCTCGCCCCCAACATCTGGCCCATTCAACTGCGAAATGTGGTAAACCTGCTGCTAGAGATGGCACCGCCTTCTTGGGGTACAAGGATGCAGATTTAACATATCCTGTCTGCTGCACGCTAACCATGGCCAAATCTTGTAAGAACCATTGCCCTTCACGAACATTCTTATTCATGAGTGACAAACTTCGTTCCCAGGCAGCTCGATAAGCAGTTCGAATAACTAGTCCAAAATAACGTGGGAGTAAAAAGCTTGGCATTTTTCGAATAGCATCGAAACGCTCTTTCAACCACATCGCTGGCTTCTGTACACGTTCATAACCAGATTTGCTTGATATTCTTTCCAGTCTGCCAATAATGTAGTCCAGTGCCCATTGCCCTTCTCTCAAGTGGTTACACATGGGATGTCCCAAGTTATTGTCTTTGATGATATTTTTGAGCACGCTCCACCAACCTTGTAAACCAGCATATACGAGTTTCCCATGGCCAGGAATATCGTAAACTCCATCTTTGCCCTCACTAGAATCGCGCTCTTCCGGCTCACACCTGTACAGAACGAAGTTTAGATCAATGAGGTCCAACTCTGAAAATGCTGCCTTAGCCCCCGAGGTGACAAAGTTATCGAGACCGGTCGCATGCTCAGCAGCAGGTATCCATGTCTCGAACAATGCAATACTTCCAGGAGGAAATTTATCTCGGACTGAAATCGTTGTCTCTCCGTCTTTGTATTCCATGCGGACTCCGGGAAGATTGGAGACCTTGCTAGGTAATCCTCTTAGATATTTCTTATCTCCCAGTGCCTCCTTCTTTGCCTCGTCAGAAGTGTCAACTTCAAGCATCCAGCTGCCGAGATGGCTAGCCTTAGTGCCTCCAAGGTGAACTGGTTTGAAACCTCCATTTCCGTTACCATAGCCTGGGAACGCTGTATGTGCGATGAGGAAGTATCCTTTTCTAGATTCAGGATGCACCCGATGAACTGTGATATACTGATCTTCGTGATGAATGTATGTCTCAGCGTACCCATCCTTACCCATGATACTATGGATTTGGTTGAGAAGCTTTTTGATCCCGCCGATGCCACCTTCGCCAGCTCCAATCTTAACTTCTTTTTCAGAAGAAGCAGAAGTGTACAATCTTGTTTCATGAACGATCTCTACTAGCTTGGGATAAATCTCATCATAACCCATAACGCTACCGATGGCACTAGAACACATGGCAACTAGTGCAGCATTTGGTAAAGTGTCTCGAGCATCACGCTTTTGGGCAGGAACTTCGTTATCATGGGTGCAGTCCATGAAAAGGGCGTGAACCGGAGTATATCTGATGGTGCGTATAATTTCTCTGCCAGAAGTTGATCCATTGGTTTTACCATTGGGTGTCTTTTGATCTGCTCCAGAGACTTCATCAACTTCAAAACTTCCGATAGGTCTACCACCGTGGCGGTGGACCAGACGACTGACTTCTCCAGTACTCCAAGCCTGCATTGCCTCTCTGATGAGGGAGCTAAGACCTAGACGTTTGACAAAAACGTAGTCCATCTCTTCCGACCCCGTAAAAAGTTCTAGCAGACCACATAAAGATTTGGTCTAACTCTTCTGCCTCATCCAGAAGAATTCGGCGACGTGTATTGGTGTCGACTGGGCCATGTCGCATGCAGAACCCGCTGATATTTTTGGTCCATGAGACGTGTGTATTCCGACATAAAATCCCACAAAAAGGGGCTGTCTTCACGAGACTCTCCATAACGCAACTTCACACAATCACCCCAGACAATTACTTCACGGCGAAGGTATGCGCGAGATTTGGGACCAGCATTGTCAACAAGTGCGTTTGCCGCCCAAATCCAGCCATTGTTCACCAAAGCGAGGTCCTCTTGATTGTGCTTCGAGGTAGTGGAATTTTTGGGTAATCTGGTGAAGTAAGTTTCAATAAGAGGATTCTTTTCATCGATAGGGCCCAGTTTTGGTCCATTATCATCAAGCCGAACATATTTGGTGCGGTTGAAGAGCTGATCAAGAATCTCCGCTACATCAACGTCATATTCTTTGTAATATGGAAGGTTGACTTCATCCAGGATGTTAACCAAGCGACTTCGTGCTTCTGCTCGATCGGCACTATTTGACTTGTCGCCTTCGAATCTTCCAAACAGAGCTGTAAGCAGCGCCGCACCAACTTTAGGGTTTACCATCCTTCTGTATCTCTCTCCCAGTCTGTCAGTGTTGAGCATTCCCTTTTCTCTCAAGAAGGTCGCCTGGTCTGCCACTGAAGCATTTTTGATTGCTTCTAAACCACCAAAACCTGATCCACCAAATCCTCCCTCTGGAAATGAAATTTTGTTAGCTGCCCAGGCCTCTACAACTGCATCGGCATCCCTTTCAATTTCAATAACATAGTATTCCCATAGACGAAGTTTAGCAATGACCTCTGTTTTGACACCAGCCATTACTTTAACCAAGTCATCAACAGAATCAAGCGTCGTTGGAAGACCATGATTGGCAAGATCTTTACTGAATTCGAGCAATTTAGTATCCAATTCCAAGGCCGGACGCAACCACGGTGCTGTCGACACATTGTAGCCGACCTCTGGATGTTCCTGAAGCCACGCGCTATTGTTTGCAGTGTGGTTCCAAACTACATCAGTCAACCCCAAGAGACCATGATCCTCCTTCCATGCTCTTAACCAGCTTTTTTATATCTTTTTTCGCCGTTGGGGAAGCATTTCGGGGTCCCATGAGAGTTGGTCATATTATTATTATATGGCGAGTTTGAATCACCACGGTTTTTGCAAAGGGGGTGAAATGGGATCAATATTTGTATCCTCTCTCACTAATTCCCACGCAAATGTTTTTCCCAATCCTTGGGATATTTCCCCATGAATTTCGAAATGATAGAGAATACAGACAACGCAGGCAAAGGGCAGTTGCCTGCCTTCCAGCTTCAAGGTTGGAGCAACATCGATATAATACACTGGGGATTTTGTAGTTTCGATAGTAGCGGTATTTGTATTATCCAGATCCGGCAGAGCTTTGTACGTAGTATAGAATGCGAATGCGCCAGCTGAATGAATGGGTATCGATATTTCAATGGTACGATTAAAATCTGGTTCCAATCTATAAAGTTAGTGCTTGCGGCAGACGGAGTCTTGCAGGGAAAACTCACTTGAATTCACGAAACTGGTCTCTTTGAAATTCTGCACCTTTCTCGGGGATGTTTACCCAGAGACTGCCTTCTCGACATATCGAGGATGTCCCCTCAATAGCGAAACGGACAATTATTGGCTCTGTGCCTTTGGGAGTAAGATAGATGTATCCCCCGGATACATCAGGGCTCCCATCATCCTTGAGAGGGAGTAAATAGACTTCGTTAGAAACCATGGTCTTTGTGGCCACGGTTGTAAAGAACCAACAACTTTATATACGTTGGAAGTGACTGTTGCAGTGGCAGAAC
Organism: Sclerotinia sclerotiorum 1980 UF-70; assembly: GCF_000146945.2. Lineage (NCBI taxonomy): Eukaryota > Fungi > Ascomycota > Leotiomycetes > Helotiales > Sclerotiniaceae > Sclerotinia > Sclerotinia sclerotiorum. The sequence goes on along the minus strand of NW_001820814.1, from coordinate 325,897 downwards.
GCGGGGTTTAAGAACGACTGGCACCAATCAAAATAATGATAAAAGCTTGACGAAAGTGAAGAAAGAGAAAAAAATAGGAAGAGAAAAGGACATGCACGGAAAAGACGATACGAGGAAGAGTATTTAAGAAGAAAATGCTAGCAAAATGGCATTAGGTTAAGTGCTTGGTAGGTTCCAAGTGTTTGTTGATGGATGGTTTGGTGGAGGGCAGGTTGGAAGCGGGGCCCCTTTGGAGTGGTGGGAGAGTGGTGGGAGAGTGGGTACGGGTAAGATGCTTGTCACCATAGGAAAGACCCGGCTTTAGAATAAAAAATAGAAAAGCTAAGAAGTCTATTGGCTGTAAAGCTGGTTGAAGCATTTAGGATGAAATAAACTTAATTTGATACGTCATAATAAATCAGTGATAATCAGGTACTTTCTGCTCGAAAGGTGGTCATTGTACGTGGCGCCAAAAATACATTGTGGCCTAGACCATTATTATTCTTTCGCTCCGAATGGTTTAAAATACCTAGTAGGGGAGGTACCTAGTATTGAAGGTTTAAGCTTGGTTATTTTGACACAAGCTTCTATAGCTACATTAACCTGACACCAACTAATTTGATATGACTGTCCCAGTCTACAGCTACTAGACTGGGAAATGGGTTGAATAATAAGTGATTTCCAGATGGATCGGCTGTCGGGTATTTCTCTGCTTAACCAAGGTACAAGAGGAGTGCACAGGACAGGTAGATTAGGATACCTAGGCAAGATAGATAAATAAATACTTGGTAGACCTCAACTTCATCATTCATTTCGATTCTCGAGACAACAAGTTAAAAAGGTTACCGACTAAGACTCACGATTGACAAACATCCTAATATCGATAACATGTGTAAGTACATTTCGTACTATACAAGTCCATCACAACATAACCCTGATACGAAATATGGAGAAGACTGTACGATCACCGATGCAGTTTTCATGCTCGAGTTGGGCTATCAAGTACCTATCTATGTTGTGTTTGTGTACATTCACTCATTCATGCGATGTTGGAACATTACTAGGTAGATTTCACATGTCAAGTCATTTTCACCATGTGAACTTCTCACAGAATTAGCACTGTGACTTTCAGCGCGCTTATTGGATTCCGCTGTCATTTTCGTCTCGTGTCAAACAGCTTCCTATGGGATTTCAAAAGAGCCAATATGATAACAATATTGCACTAAACCACTTTAAAAGGCGGTCAGCTGTTCAAAAGTGACAAAATAGAAGCAAGCGAGGCATTTTATCACAGCATGCATCATATTCTCAAAGTAGTTGGTATCTTTGCCTCCCTTTGCATGTACTTATATCCCTTGGTCCAATTCTATTTCCTTCTTCCGTTCAATAACATATGTGCATGCTCATAAGATTGACAGCAAAATCAAGTCAAACACTCCAGAGAATCGCACAGACAACTCGACATTTCAACACCCCTCAACTGAATAAAATGGCGACCCTGGGAGCATGGAGCACGAAGCACAAGGTTACGGTAGTTGGATCTGGAAACTGGTAAGTCAGCCCATGAAGTATAAAACATCCGGTCTCTTTCTCACACCTACTAGGGGTTGTACTATTGCAAAAATCATAGCAGAGAACACAAAAGAACATTCCGATTTGTTTGAAGAGAAGGTTCAGATGTGGGTGTTTGAGGAGGAAGTTGCGATACCCAAGGAGTCAAAACACTACAATGCCTCCAACGATAGTCCTCAAAAGCTCACCTCTATCATTAACAATTACCACGAGAATGTGAAGTATCTGCCAAATATTACTCTTCCAAGCAATCTCATCGCCAATCCCTCCCTTGAAGATGCAGTTGCGAACTCCTCGATTTTGATCTTCAATCTTCCCCATCAATTTATTGGACGCATTTCCAAACAACTTCAAGGACACATCCTTCCATTCGCGCGTGGAATTTCTTGTATAAAGGGTGTGAATGTGACAGCCTCGGAGATCAGTCTGTTTAGTGAGTGGATTGGTGAAGGGTTAGGAATTTATTGCGGAGCACTTTCCGGTGCCAACATTGCCAATGAGATTGCAATGGAGAAATGGTGTGAGACTACAATTGCATACGATCCTCCTCCAATGGACTCGCGTGCTGCCACTCCAACTGGACCATCCCCATCGAGCTCTCAAGTCAATCTCACCATCACACCGGCAGATGAAGAACATAAAGATGTCAAGGGAAGGGTTAGCAAGACAAAGTTAAAGGCTGTACCATCGGAATATCCACCGTTGGATCATGCCTTGTTCAAAACATTGTTCCATCGTCCCTACTTCCATGTCCGGATGGTTTCCGATGTGGCAGGAGTCTCCCTCGGTGGAGCACTTAAAAACATTGTTGCATTAGCAGCGGGATTTGTTGAAGGGCGTGGTTGGGGAGACAATGCAAAGGCCGCTGTTATGCGAGTAGGCCTTCTTGAGATGGTTAAATTTGGTAAGGAATTCTTTGGGGAGACTGTTCACGCTGGTACTTTCACCGAGGAGAGTGCTGGCGTTGCCGATTTGATCACCAGTTGCAGTGGTGGACGAAACTTTAGATGTGCGAAGCTTGCAGTTGAGAGAGGGGTTCCAGTTGATGAAGTTGAGAGGACGGAATTGAATGGACAAAAGTTACAAGGAACTAGTACCGCAAAAGAGGTCAATGAGTTCCTCAAGTCTAGAGGAAAGGAGGGCGAATACCCATTATTTACTGCTGTTATTGGTGAGTTACTAGCTCTATATATTGCAAGAAATGAACCGTGCTAACATTATTAGATATTTTGGAGGGCAGAAACACTGTCGATGATATCCCGGACTTGTTGGCCAAGGCGGATGAGTAAGAATTACAAGAGCAATACATGACAAGGGCTTACTGTGGAAGCTAGATGATAGACGCAAGTCCTTGATTAGAAGGTAGAAGAATATTACGGCTTACATCATCTCTCCCCTTTCCGTCCTTCCTCGGAGATCAACCCCTTGGGTCCGTAAGACTTCTCCCGACCGACACTTTCTTAAGTGATCCTTCGGAGATCCTCCCTCGGAGGTCTGTAAATTTCCATCTTCATTGTGCTAGGTTCCATTCCTGATTATTAAGTTCTCATCCCTAAATTCTCACCGTTTCCCGCCCAATCAACGATCAGCATTAATAATTACAGGGGTTGACCCCACCAGCACATGGCTAAAACTTTTGTTGCGCAATGAATTATGCTGCCCCGCTCGTACGTACGGATCCGAGTATCGTAAACTCTCAAAGAAACAATCTCACCTCAGCACACTGGATATAAAAAATATCAGTTGCAAGAGAAACAATCTTCCAAAATATAAAAGAAACACATTTATCTCAACATGTCGGTAAGTTACCAAACAAACATACTTCTCATTCATCCAAGATGCCTCATTTCACAAGAAACTACTCTGACTCATTGAAGGCTTTCTACATAGAAAACCAGAACGTTGGCCAAAAAGATAGCACGGAAGATTGGCGCAGTAAGTATTGGATCTTTGGGATCTCCCAGCTCGAAAATAATGAATGCAACTGACAGTTCTTCCCTCCAGTTCGAGGATACAACCCATTGACACCACCCGATTTGCTTCAACATGAAGTCCCCCAAACACCCGAATCCAAGGCAACAGTGTTGAAGGGTCGCAATGAGTCTGTCGATATTGTTACTGGAGCGGATAAGAATGGCAGATTACTGGTAGTCATCGGTCCATGCTCAATTCACGATCCTGCCGCTGCGCTCGAATATTGCGACAAGCTCGTGGCCCTCAAGAACAAATACGAAGATGACCTCTTGATTGTTATGCGCTCTTACCTCGAGAAACCAAGAACGACTGTTGGATGGAAAGGTCTCATCAATGATCCTGATATCGACAACAGCTTCAAGATCAACAAAGGATTGAGAATCAGCAGACAATTGTTCGTTGACTTGACTGCCAGAGGAATGCCAATTGCAAGTGAAATGCTGGATACTATTTCGCCACAATTCTTGGCAGATTTATTGAGTGTTGGAGCTGTTGGAGCTAGGACAACTGAGAGTCAATTGCACAGAGAATTGGCTAGTGGATTGAGTTTCCCGGTTGGTTTCAAGAACGGTACGGATGGTAGTCTCGGTGTAGCCATTGATGCTATCGGTGCCGTGCGACATCCTCATCACTTCCTCTCAGTTACCAAGCCTGGTGTTGCTGCCATTGTTGGTACAGTTGGCAACGAGGACTGCTTCGTTATTCTTAGAGGTGGTACCAAGGGCACCAATTATGATGCAAAGAGTATTCAAGAGGCAAAGGCCGCACTTGAGAAGAACGGAGTCAGACAGAGATTGATGGTTGATTGCAGTCATGGAAACTCATTGAAAAACCACAAGAATCAACCCAAGGTCGCCGCTGTATTGGCGGAGCAAATTGCAGCAGGCGAGGATGCCATCATGGGTGTCATGATTGAAAGCAATATTAACGAGGGTACGATCACCTAACTATCCCCTTTCCAAAATCTATACTTACTTTGTAATTAGGTGCACAAAAGGTGCCAAAGGAAGGAAAGTCCGGCCTTCAATACGGTGTGAGTATCACTGATGCTTGCATTGGATGGGATGACACCGAATCAGTCCTTGAAACTCTAGCGAATGCTGTTAAGCAACGAAGAGAGCTCAAGACTGGTTCAAACAGGAATTGAGGGATGGACGAATGATATCAAGCAAATTGGTTTATATTGAAATTGGATCCATATAATAAGCATACATCCAGTAAGGAGTTGGGTTGGAAAAGGGTTTCCTGAATAATTAGATCTTGAAAAGCAATGGAACACGATATTGAGTTTGGCATGGATGACTAGAAATTGAAAAGCCAATGATATTTTGCATAATACCGTTTGTCAGCAAGAAAGTCCCTAATCTCTACTCGATATTATGAAAATGTATAAAATACCTGAGTAAATACGGAATAATCAAAGTATTAAATATTTACTATGTCACCATCATACTCATACCGTGCAAATAATATATTTTATGGACATCACTATTCCGGGCGTGACTTTTAGATTTTGTAGCATTGATCGTCCGAGAAATAATCGTGCAATGGTTATCGACCAATCAGAATCCGTTCAGTGGTAAGCCTGTGCCTAAGGCATAATTTAGCTTCTTTTTCGGATCGTTTTCGAACTATTTGTCGCCGCACCTCACAACTTCAATCTCGAATCCTATTATTCAATTGAGCTGTCGAATTCACCTTGCACTGAATCCCAGGTCAAGGCATATTTTGCTCAATATGTTGGCTAGATCATGCCTGCGCTCAACGCGCTCGTTCGGGGGAGTACGGAATAATGCGATTAACGCTACAAAGGTACATTTCCCCCATCTCCGCAGTCAATAAACCCACCACTTCGCTGCCGAGGACGGTGATGCCACATGAGCATCTCCTTGTGTTGAGCTTAAGGCTAATGTATGTCTTATAGCGTGCCGCATCTACTACTTCCACCGAAGCCGCCTCCCCGCTCGGCATTAACATGGCTGCAGGTGCTGCTACCGCAGTGGCAGCCGGCTCCCTCGCTTGGTATTATCATCTTTACGGCCAGCCATTAAACGCCATGACCCCAGTTGAAGAAGGGTGAGTAGTGACATATCTCTCCAAATCAAGTCGGACATTTGTAGAGTGGCGGGAACTTCAGGCATTATCAAATGAAGACTAGAAGACAAGCAGGATTTAAGTTGGAATACGATGCTGATACGACACCAGTCTCCATCCAACACAATACCCTTGGGTTCACCAACAATACACAAAAACATTCGATCACCAAGCGTAAGAATCCCATTCTGTGTCAAGAAGATTGGTCCGTTTTAACGACATGATAGACTACGAAGAGGTTTCCAAGTTTACCAAGAAGTTTGCGCTTCGTGCCATTCTTTGAGCCGTATCCCATACAGAGCTCTGGTTGGTGTCACACACACAGTCGATGAGGCAAAGGCTATGGCTGAAGAGAACGAATACGACAGCGAGCCAAACGATGAGGGTGAAATCGAGAAGCGACCTGGAAAACTTTCCGATTACCTTCCATCGCCATACAAGAACGACGAAGCCGCTCGTGCTGCAAATAACGGAGCATTGCCACCCGATCTCAGTCTGATGGTAAAGGCCAGACACGGCGGTGCCAACTATATTTTCAGTTTATTGACTGGTTACCCGGATGAAGTTCCAGCAGGAGCCAAGGTCCCAGAAGGACTCAACTTCAACCCATATTTCCCAGGTACCGGTATTGCTATGGCTCGTGTTCTCTACAACGACCTCGTTGAATATGAAGATGGTACACCAGCATCGGCATCACAGATGGCCAAAGATGTCGTCGAATTCCTCAACTGGTCAGCCGAACCCGAGATGGATCAACGAAAGAAGATGGGTATGAAGGTGTTGGTTATTGGATCTATGCTTTTTGCATTGAGTATCTGGGTCAAGCGTTACAAGTGGTCCCCTATCAAGACAAGAAAGATCATGTACAACCCACCCGTTTCTAACAGCGGTCCTAAACATCACTAGATTCTCAATTTCTTTTGTTTAATGGGGGAGCGAAGGGCAGGAAATAAATGTGCTACTAGTTTTATCTTACTGCAAGAATTGTACAAAGGAGAAGTGTTAAACGAGGATGGTAGATAAAAGCTTCACTTGGGAAGCGAAACGCTCAAGAGTGGTTGCAAAATAGATGTGTCCCAATTTCCATTTGACCTTTGAAAATATTTACAGGGACTCTGCGATGATGACTCGTGAAGTTACAACTCCTGCAACTACCAAAAATCTCCTGATATCAAGTCATACGTATCTGCTGTCCAGATGGTATGCCAAATAATGCTAGCGTTTTCAGTGGACCCCTAGGACAGCAAAAAAACCTCGCTAATAAAAAAAAAAGTTGCTACCCCAGATTTTCGAGTCCTCTCGGGAACTTTTTTTTCCTTGTGGCATTCGTTACTCTTAATCCAAAACCATTTGCGAGCCTTTTCTCGTCCTTTTTTGGACAAAAATTTGAGAAATAACCTCCAGTTGCTAATCGTGTTATCAATCGGTGTATCAAAATCAAATACACGAAACCATTGAAGATATGCCGAAACGAAGCAGTACTCAAGCAGCGGGTTCACCAGCTGGAATGGGAAAGAAAGCCAATGATGTGGTAATGACGAATGGCAAGGCCGGTGAAGCGGAAAAGGGAGAATCTCTTTCTGCAGAAGCTTCTCAAAACGAGGTATTTTTGGCAAAACCTCACATTTACCATGATAGCATTTTGGAAAATAGCTAAACTCTTTCATCAGAATGAAACCAGTGCATCAATCGATGCTGAGAAAGCTACCGGTAGCAACAAACGCAAACGCGACTTCAAGGCCGAACGCGAAGCTAAAAGACAAAAAAAGGAGGCAAAGCTGGAACCCAAGAGAGCAGCTGCTGTGATCCGAGAAGCAGAAGAGGCAATTGCAAGAGAGAAGAAGGCTGCGGAAAAGGCAGAGGCAAAGAGAGTCAGGGAAGAACAGATGAATATATTGAGGGAACAAAAGATGGAAGAGAAGGCAAAGAAACATGAGGAAAATTTGAGGCAGCAGGCAGAGGATAAACAGAGAAGGGCGGAAGAGAAGAAGAGGGATGCAGAAGCGAAGAAGAGAGATGCAGAGCAGAAGAGAAAGGATAGGGAGAGGATTCAGGCGTTGGAAAAGCAGGTTAGAGATTTGAAAAGAGGACATGGGAATGCAAATGGGAAAGGAAAAGGTGCGAAGAAGAGTTGGGACAAGAAGCCAAAGGGACCAAAGACTTCGGAATTTTTTGGAGAGGGTTTGAAGGCGCAAGTTATTGGTTTGGAAGAAGGGTTGAAGGAAGAGGTTGCTGATTTAGGAGAAGAGGAGAGTAGCAAGAAAGTCAAGTCGAAGCGCAGCTGGAAAGATCTTAAGAAGGGAAACGTAGCGCCTACGGGTCTGGAAGCAAAGATTGCTGCTGCAAGAGCATCCGTAGCTCAGGCTGGGGGTACTGTAGATGCTGATGTGCCTATGGAGGATGCCATCGAACAAGATGATGTTGAGGAGCACGATGAGCCCGAAGAGGAAGCTGAAGCGGCTACAAGTGCACCAGACGTCGTTTCGTATCCTGCCATTGATCATCTAATTGAAGATAGCCCCGAACCTGCTGTCCAGTCCGAGGCTGCAGCGCAATCAGAGGATCAGGAAGTGGAGGTTCCGGAAGAAGCTTCGGAAGAGAAGGTAGGAGAAGAGCAAGTCGACTCAGAAGTTCCCGTAGAAGATTCCAAGGAAGAAGAAGAGGAGGTAGTGTCGGCTGACGAAGCGTCATCTGCTAGTCAAGAAGAAAAAACAGAACAAGATGCTCTTAAGGAGGATACTGCACCTGCGGCAGGTGAAGAAATGGAACTTGACGAACCCAAGGAGGAAGCAGAGGCCGAAGCAAGTGCGAAGAAGCGGTCGCGAAAGAGAGTCAGGAACAATAACCGTCTAGAGGCTGAAGAAACACCAACAAAGCCTACAACACCTGCTTCATCTAAGAGTCAAAAGGTCAAGACGCCAACAGCCACGCCTCTTACATCAAAGAATCAGAATATCAAAACACCATCAAAATCACCTGCACAGACAAAGGCGGCGAATGCAAAGAACGGAAAGGCACCAGTCAAAGCAACAATTGAAGCTAAATCTCCAAAAGCCAAACGTGTCAGAGTACCAAAAGCTAGAGCTGCCGTTCTTGCATCGGCACCTGGACTCGATTCTCCGGCTAGGAATACCAGAAGATCAGCAAAAGCCAACCACTCGTAGAAGGGCCAGAGTCTACGAGTGGTAGTCAACTTCTGGATATTAGTTTGAGTCACCATAGCGGCGACATGGTTGAAAACACGGATGATAAGTTGGGAGGAGGAGACAGGACTTCTAGGACCAATGACGACGATGAAGATGTTTACGAATCCATCACCTGCGTATCCCAGTTAAATTCTAATTCTGATTTTGAAACGCATTCGAATACGCTACAATTATTTGACAATACGGAACTACCTATCCAAAGACAGACAGAGGCCCTCAGTCTCAATATTGACGAGAGTGACTCCTCGGCATTATCTGAGCTAAGCATAACCGATCACCCCTTTCTAGCCTCGGATAACAGCGAGTTTGATACGATTGAAGTTGATGTTCCTAGTCTTCTGAGATCGGGCAAAAAACAAAGGCCGCCTGCACATTCGCCTTATTTTACATCACTAGCTCCCACTCCTTCCAAATCGAGGAAATCAGTATCATTGCAAGTAGAAGCTTCTATCAACAATGCATCGCCAAAGAAGGAATCCCCTAAAAAGCGTCCCACTGGCATAATTTCATGCATCCCTTTTCCACCCCTGTCCGCACCTCATTTTGGACTCATTCAAGAGAAGCTTGCCCATGATCCATTTCGCCTTCTCATAGCCGTCACATTTCTCAATCGCACTCATGGTAAACATGCCATACCAGTGTTCTACACTTTAATGGAACAATATCCTACCCCACAATCACTTGTCGATGCCCCGAAAGAAAACATCGTTTCAGTGATTCGGCATCTCGGTTTACAAAACCAACGTGCAGCAACTTACCAAGCTTATGCTAAAACATTCTGCGAAAATCCGCCCGTTAGATCTAAACGCTACGCAGTCCACGATTACCCCACCAAAGGTCTAGGTCGTGACGTCAGGAAAAGTGAAGTCCTTCCCGAGGAATCCGAAGACCCGCGTACAGCGTGGGAAATTGGACACATGACTCAAGGGCCCTACGCACTAGACAGTTGGCGCATCTTTTGTCGCGACATCCTATTAGGCAAAGCAGAAGGATGGAATGGCGAGGGTAACCATGAAGAAGGGTTTCAGCCGGAATGGATGAGAGTTGCTCCAGAAGATAAAGAGCTAAGGGCCTTCTTGAGATGGATGTGGTTAAAAGAGGGTTTTGGGTGGGATCCGTTTACGGGGGAGAAAGAGGTTGCTGGGGAGGAAATGATGAGGGCTGCGATTGAGGGGAGGATTGCTTGGGATGATGAAGGTGGGATGAGGATTTTGGGCGTGGATGCTGTGGGAAAGGGGAATGCTGTGAAAGTGAGTTAACATTGTGATTTTGGATGTGGTTAATTATCATTGTCCTGGATATAGAGTTGATCTTGATCCTTCAAGGGCTTTCTGTCTAAAACTAAGTTGTATATAACTCTGTAGATTCTAGTTCAATTTCTTTTCAAGTTCTTTCTATGTTATATTCTAAAAGGCATCATATATAGAACTAATTTTTGATACACTATTCTTCATAAGACTTAAAAGAATGTAAATATATACCTTTCATCTAAATTTATTTCCTTTCTCTACCTCTGATGCTCTAATATCAATATCAATATCTGACTAGGTGAGATTATATATAATTTATAGTTTATATTTCCGTAGTATTGATATATATATACATATATATCTAAGATTATATTAAGATCTTACAAAGTAAATAAAAATATCCTAGTGGATTCTTACAATGTTGACAGTTTTATAATCAGATGGTTTATTTTATTTTATTTTATTTCTATTTATCTTAGGGATGGAGGAAAGATTTATATATATATAAGATTAATCTAATTAATTTGATTTTGTAATATTAGATCGGTGTGTAAATGTTGTTGTATTTGCTGTGGTTATTAGTGTGTAGGTATGGTTTGAAGGGGGTGGGAGGTAGGAGGTAGGAGGTGAGAGTTGTTGGCTTCTGTTCTGGTGGGTTTGAGGTTAAGGGTATATATAATGATGAATTTAAGAGGAGGAGGAGGAGGAGGGGCTTTGAATTATTTTATTTTATTTTATTTCATTATTGCTTTATTTTTGGTTCTAATCGTATTGCTTAAATTTCAATGCTCATGTTATTGAATTCAGTAGGGAGACGGTAATACTGGCTGCACTTGTACTGGGTGTATGGTACAATCTTACTAGGGTTTTCACTTTGATGATACGCTAGGAATTGAGTAATACTATTTTGGTATTTTGTTTTCGTTTTTGATTGTCCTACTGTGAATAGAGAGAGCTATTTATAGCAAAATGGAAGGGGCTAAAGTTCGCTAGTGGTGCGGCTCTCTATGAGGCGTGTAATATGATGTACCGATATTTACTTTTGGTCGATGAGCGGAGTGAGCGGATTTAAGGTGCTTCTTATTTAAATTGGTCACTGACGTGTGAGAAATAGAGCGCTGTGTGACTATTTCAGCAAATTTTGAAATTCCAAACCCGTAATATATGGTAAAGCTCGATTTTCTGGGCTGCGAGGCTGCGATGCTGCGTTAGGTTACTCTCGCCCGCACAGTTGATTTGTCGCAGATGTTCTTTCAAATTTCCCAGATCAAACCGTCAAAAAAATTAGCGCGCACTGTAGTCGCCTCAAATTTCAACCAGTAAGCTTTGTTGAGATAAAGAATGTTTGACTGTACTAACAAAGGATATATAATAAAGAACCTGCAAGATTTGGTTTTTATTATTACGCATAATATATATACACGCGCGACCTCACAAGCATTACCTTGATCGAGCAACTTCTTACACAAAAGTCAAAATGTCCAAAAGATTTCGTCGCGAAGAATATTTATCACCGAATGCACAACTAGGTGAACTCATCGAAAATCTAAAAGATGACGTACCCGATTTCCTCGAAGGCCGAACTTTCACCCAGCATGAAATCGGTCTAATATACGATATGCATTCAGTAATTCACAATCAAGAGAGAAGAGAGGAGATGGGTGGAAAGTGACGGTGGTGTTTACTATGGTGGCTTAAACCGTGGTAGCTTCACACAACCATTCCCTCCTTCTCGTGCAGGCATCACAAGCTTAATTAGGTGGATTCTGATGATTCCCCTTTTTCTGTTTATTTGGTGGGTAGTGGTGATATGTGGTATGACATATATTGCAGCGAAAGACATGGATAGATTTACATCCACGCCTGGCTCGGTTAGATGGCAATCTTCCTGCTCAGGGACAGATTGCCACAGCCGCACCACCTTGTGGCCCTGGTGGCCCTTCCCACTGTACGAGTCATGAGGCCAAAGTTCCTCCTAGTAGCACGTATTTCAGGAAGAATGGTACTACCTAGCAATAACGACGTTCCCACAAATGATTTAACCGCGCTTGGAATTGTTGGTTGGGATGGGATCGTTGAACTTCTCTGTCATAAGGATGGATATAGATGGAACGATTATCGGATGTTCTTCTTCTTGGGGGTTCGATCGTTTAGAGCGTTCTTTGTGTTAATATTCTCGGCTCTTCTCGACTGGTTTCGCTTGCGGTTCAAGAAGCGGCAACTCCAGCGTCTCTTTTAAGTTCGACGAATTCCATAGATCCGCTGATTTTCATGGTGGATTTTCGACAGAGTACGATAGATTTTGGTAGTCAGAAGAGCCTTAAGATCTTTTTGTACGTAGTCGATGGAGATTGCTGGTGTAGATACTGGTGCGTTTCAGAATGTTGGATTTAGAAAGGTTGTTGAAGTGATTAGAAATTGCCGGAAAATTAGAGGTTTTTTACTTTTAAAGTAGCAGTCATAGATTCGGTTTCAGTAAGTTTAAACGATGAATAAAAGCGTCTGATTTGGTAGTGATAATCTTACCTTTACTACTGGTGTCTTGAAAAAGCTATCCAGTTCTCGGGATCAGAAATGAAACTTTTAACGCCAAAAGTATCATGGGGTTTCCATTAGACTCCCCGTGTTAGAACCAGTTTCGATTGGCAAGCTACTAATCTTTCTATTTTCTTTCGAGCAATCTACCTCTTTCCTCGGTAGGATTTTCCTTGGATATATAAACTGGCTAACTGACATCCTTATCTAAACTTCAAACCCTCAACCTTGAACCTTCACACACCTCATCTAGAGCAAATCCTTCGAATTTACATATCATCAACCTACCCCCACATCTATCAGTCAACTCAAAGCAAAGTAAAACAAAATAAATGACAGAACAGTTGCCTCCCCATCTCCATATCCCGGCAAGCGGCCTCAATAATCATGCACATGATCAACCCCGCATCCGCGCTTGAGGTCTCGTCCCTGAGCCAAGAATTAACGTCTTACTAATCTTGTCTATCTTGATCCTCGGGTTGACCCTGGGGCTCTTGGTTCACGGGTTATTGATCGAATTCCGCGCATCAACATTCAGGTATGAGGCTTGTTTCGGGCCACTCTGTACTACATACAATGGTGCCAAAAAGGGTTATGGTGAGTTGTTGACCTCCTGGGATCTTGGCAGCATATGCATATATAGTACATATGCATATAAGGAGCAAACAAAACTCAACTTTTAATTCATTCTTTCCTTTTTGGTATACTGTTTGTTTGCTTTCAATATTTTGATTTCAAAGCACTTTAATTCCGAAGGCTGAATACCCAACCTATTCCTTCATTTTTTTGAATATATGCTCGCAGCTTAACTGCTTAGCTAGAGAATCAATCAATTCAATCTGATACTCTTTCTAGTCTCAAGAAACCCAACAGTTATGAGCCCGGTGCTGACTTTCAATTAAACATCCTGCACAATACTTGATTCACATATACCGAAACTCTACGATACCTTCAAGTTTCACTCTTTTAAGAATTACCTTACGTAGTGTGGTTTCTATAAAACCCAAACCTCGATAATTCTGACTTTATTTCTTCAATATGACTACAGGCGATAATTCAACTAAAATCATCCTTTCCTCACCAGAGGATTGGAATAGTTGGATTCGAAATGTTCAGCGTATTGCAGAATCCGGCGGCATCAAATGCTGGGTATACCTTGATCCCACTACAACAGTTGTACCTATACCAGAGTTGCTAGATGAACCAGAGCTACCCACAGTTGATGAAAATGCTTCTGAGGCTGTTATTGATAGGGCTTTAAAGCAATATCAGATGCAACTAGAGAACTATCGTATCAAGAATACCAAATACGAGAAAATCAACAAGGCCATTTCAGAGGTTCTCAAGTACATACTTTCATCAATCAACCGCAATTGCGAAAAGTTTATTAGTACCACCAGTATCACAGCACCTCAAGTGCTTGCTGATTTACGCAAAAGGCTAGCACCAACTGATCGTGCGAGAGAGCTTACCGTCGTAGCACGATACAATTGTGTAAAGCAACCCTACAAATCCAATCAGGATATTTATGAATGGTTGAACGAATGGGAACTCATCTACACTGAGGCTAAAACTCTCAATCTGCCAGACGTCGATCGAAATCGAGCTGCGTTCGACTTTTCTACAGCCCTTATGAATCACAGCTCCTCTTGGGCAACTTCAACTCTGTTGGAGATCACCAAAAAGCTCAAGAATCAGCCTGAAGAAACGATTGATGTGTACGATTTAATCGAAGACTTTCGAAACTACACTCGACTCACACAGGCATCAACTACTTCAACCTCTTCTACGTCATTTGCAACCTATAAGGATGGGAATAAAGATAAAAAGGAAGGAGAGAGAACCTGTCTATGTGGCAAGAAACATCTATATGAAAAATGCTACTATCTATATTCGGATAATCGACCAAGGAACTGGAAACCAATCGATGCCGATATTGAATACTTCAAGAAGTTCTGGGGAAGGCAATCAACAAAACGAAGGAACTGGTTTGTTCGTAGACATGAAGGAACTAAAGAACTTCTCAAGCTAGCAAATCTCTCTTGGGATCCAGCATGGAAGGAAACATTGACTAATCCTTCAGAATCTGGAAAAGAGAAAGATAAGGATCTTGGGGCTTTTCTCACTAAACAAAGTCCTACCTACAACAATGCTAGCATCCTTCACAAATGGCTAATTGATAGCGGTTCCGATACCCATGTCACCAACTCTCTACACAACTTTGTTCTTGAAGAGTTTGGAAAGCCATCCGATATGATAAGCGCTGGAAGGGACCGATTCCAAATTGAAGCATTCGGTACTATCACTATGTTGATCAATACACCAACTGGGCCAGGGCAAATAACCTTAAAAAGAGTGGCGTACATCCCAGGGTTTCTTACAAACCTAGTCTCTCTAGCTTTACTCTCAAAGAAAGGTGTACATTGGAACACTGAACACCCAGATGTCCTTACAAAAGAAGGCATTGCATTTATTACTCTGAAGCAAACAGGAGACCATTGGACCCTCGATCCTATTATCCTTTCTCAGCATGCTTCGTTTGCCACCAAAAACCACACCAAATCAATATGCCGAAAGGTTACAACAACAGAGTTACATGATCTTCTAGGCCATCCTTCTCTCGAAGCCCTTCAGCACCTAGAATCAGCAACTACTGATATCATTATCGACAAAACGATTTCGACACCTTCCTTCTCTACCTGCAAAGTTTGTAATCTCTCGAAGGCTCAACAGATTATATCTCGTAATCCAAGGAAGGAGATGCCAGAGAACGGCCATGTCGGAGATCGATTGGCATGGGATCTGTTCGAGATGGATGAGGCTTATAATAATACCCGATATATCAGCCACTTCTGGTGTACGACACACAAAATACAATGGGTGTATGTTCTAACTAGGAAAACAGAGATGATCGATATTATGGATACTCAATTCTCTCTGATACAAACACAATTCGGCTCAAAGGTCCGATTCATACGCCTCGACGGTGAAACTACGTTAGGGGGCGACTTCAAGAGGATCACAGACAAACGTGGCATCATTGTCGAACGCACTCCACCAGATACACCAGCACAGAATGGCGCTGCAGAGAATGCTGGTAAAATGCTCATGGTCAGAGCAAGAGCCCTCCTCCTTTCAGCAAACCTACCACAAAACCTTTGGCCAGAAGCAATTAAAACAGCCGGTTATCTTGAAAACCGTACTCCAAAAAGAGCTCTTCAATGGAAAACACCATTTGAAAGTGCTACTGGCAATAAACCTTCGCTAGCACATCTACATCCATATGGGTGCTTGGCATATGTGCTCAACAAGCAGATTCCAAGACGTGCGAAGATGCAACCTCGTGCAAAACTGGGCTATCTTGTAGGGTATGATTCAACGAATATCTTCAGGATCTGGCTCCCTTCCATAAATCGCGTCATTCGAAGTAGGGATGTCAAATTTGATGAAACCCGGTATTATCGACCAGAAGATATAGATATTGGCTTTCTTATTAAGGATCAACTTCGGGATACTGCAGCTATTCACGAAAAGAGGGCAGAAGAGATAGAAATATCGAATCTGTTGAGTGAAGAATCAGATGAGAGTATTGGTGATATAATTGTAGTTGAAGGGCCATGGAACTTACAACACAATCGCTTAAACGAGCGACCAACGAATGAAAGCTCTTCAAACAAGACGGATGATGGTATTCCAACCAATGAGGGGGTTCCTCAAACTAACCCTCAATTGCCAACGCCTAGAGCAACCTTATCACCAGAAGCACTTACAAGACAATCTACTGGAGATGTTCCTATACCATCATTACCGGAGTCAGAACTCTCATCTTCCCCATCATCATCGTTAAGTCAACATGATATCATCACTACAACATCATCTCATAATACAGCACCTTTGGCAGAGCAAATACGTGCCGATATCGACGTATCCCATATAATTCAGGGTTCTAGACGTTCACAAAGGAAAGAACATCATGCTGCAGCACTTTCATCACTTCCTCAACTATCCAGCTACTTTGCAGCATTTGCTATCGGAAGGTCTAAATTACGAACTCCTAGATTACATCAAAATGATCTACCACCTCCACCTCGATTTTATCATGAGCTAGTACAGCATCCATATGCTAGAGAATTCCAAAAAGCATGTGAGGATGAGATCAACGCTCTGAAAGAACGTAAAACCTTCGAATACATCGATATATCTACAAGAGGACAAAAGCCTTTACCATTACTCTGGGTTTTCACTTATAAATTCGATCAAGATGGTTATCTCATCAAGTTCAAAGCAAGAATCTGTGCCAGAGGAGATCTTCAATCAACCGAAGAAGAGACATACGCTGCAACGCTAACTTCACAAATTTTTAGAGCTATGATGGCTATCGCTGCAGCTTTCGATCTTGAGATTCGACAATTTGACGTTTCCAATGCTTTTTTACATGCAACATTAAGGCAACCAATTATTTGCAAGTGCCCTGATGGCTTCGAAGTCCCAGGGAAAGTGATTTCCGTAAACCAAGCACTTTATGGCTTCCGAGAGTCTCCAGCATACTGGTATGAGGATCTGACCTACACGTTAACCGACTTTGGTCTGGATCCAGTTCCAGGAGCACCCTGTGTTTTCACCAATAGCTGGCTTACGGTTCTCTTCTATGTCGACGATATTATCGCAATTTGCAAGAAAGCTGATTTGCTACGATTAACCTTATTCGAAAACACCTTAAAATCAGCATACACCATCAAATCACTTGGAGATATACAGTTCTTCTTAGGGATTAGGGTACTACGAGATCGACAAAATCATCGTCTGTGGCTTTGCCAAGATAACTACATTTCAAAAATATCAACACGCTTCAATATCAAACCTAATCCTCAAGCCTGTTCTCCATTGCCAACAACAGCACTTACAAAGAATCCAGCAATTGCAACTCCGCAACAGGTTTTCGGCTACCAGCAGCGAGTTGGCAGCATTAACTACGCTGCTGTTGTGACTCGGGCTGATATTGCAAAAGCATCTTCAATACTATCAGAATTTCTTCGTAATCCATCCGCTACTCATATCAATGCAGCAGTACATACATTGCAATACCTTGAGAATACCAAATTCTATGCTATCATGTTCGATGGGAAGAAAGCAACAACTACCAGGAACTTTCAAATCTGGAGTGACGCCTCCCATGCTGACGATATCGATACAAGAGTTTCTTCAATGGGATATTGCCTCATACTCTTTGGAGGTTTGATCCACTTCAAAAGCACTAAGCTGAAGTCGGTGACTACTTCCAGCACACACTCTGAAATACTGGCTCTTTCCGTTACTGCTCGAGAGCTTATGTGGTGGATACGCTTCTTTAAGAATGTTGGTTTAGATCTCGAAGAAAAGGCTTCAATTTTCTGTGATAATCGCCAAACCATTCGACTTCTTCAGCATAGTACTCCTAGACTTGTTACAAAACTCCGGCATGTTGATATACACTCCTGTTGGCTTCGCCAGGAAGTGCAAGCAGGAAGGCTACAAGTCGAATGGGTTCCAACTACTGAAATGGTTGCAGATGGTTTCACTAAACCTCTACCACCACAGAAACACACTCATTTTATCAATCTTTTGGGAATGGTTGACATTCGGTCTCAGGTTCAGGAATAACCTCATTATTAACTAACTCGGTAATCCCTGAGGGGGCGTGTTGACCTCCTGGGATCTTGGCAGCATATGCATATATAGTACATATGCATATAAGGAGCAAACAAAACTCAACTTTTAATTCATTCTTTCCTTTTTGGTATACTGTTTGTTTGCTTTCAATATTTTGATTTCAAAGCACTTTAATTCCGAAGGCTGAATACCCAACCTATTCCTTCATTTTTTTGAATATATGCTCGCAGCTTAACTGCTTAGCTAGAGAATCAATCAATTCAATCTGATACTCTTTCTAGTCTCAAGAAACCCAACATGAGTCATGTAGGTCTGGAACATAAACTCTGTGTCTCCAAATGTGCTGAGTATGTGGTGACTGCAATCCTTTAGGTTCTTCGCTAGAGGGTGCTGTTTCTTTCATTGAATCACGATTATGCAATTTTTGGATTTCGATTTTGATCCTAGGTGCCCTTCAGTAGACGCATCATCACCGAGCATGCTTCAATTTACGAAAATCACATCGATATTCCATCCTCCTCTTCCCTCATCTCCCTCGCCTACCATAAGAGAAAAATCCCCCAAGGTCATCTGCCACATCTTCGAACTACACCGTCAACGCGATGATTTTTGGTCGGGATTGGTACCATACCTCATCGATAATTCGTCTCAGGTTAACTGTATTCAGCACAAGACTGCTATGTAAATGGATATAGGGTTGCAGCAATTAAGGGAAAAGGAGAAGGTGATAGCTATGCGTTATTTTGCTTGGGGTTTCTTTTTTGGGGTTTCTTCATGTTTCTTGTTTGGGTTCTGTAACGGGGTTCGAAGCTTTCTTGGGTGGTTCAGGCTGTCAATAATTGCTAGGTTAAATTTACTTGATTTGGCTGAGGTCTCAGGGAGTATAGATTTACAAAAATTTCTGATTTTTGGATCTCAGCTTGCAATTTCATCTTATTTTGGTTTTGATGCAGTTGACGCCTTTGTATCTTCGTTGTTCAATAATAGAATCTTGAAATTTCGCTTAGACTGAAGAACTTTACAAGAAAAGTCAAAATGTGCCGGATGAAACCTTTCTTTTAGATACGTTCAAGCTTTTGGTAGATTACTCAAGTGATTGCTCCTAGAAACGTCACAAATGATCTAGAATGCAATATCATACAAGAATTTTCTCGACTTTCCAATCTAATCATGCGTGAAGGTATATAAGGCTACACTTTGCCCTACCATCCCATCTGAGCTCTACACAGAAAATCTACAGCGAAGAAACTGCATCTAACACAAAAATTTCTACGTGTTCTTCATCAAAAAGAAGCCAACTCAAAAATGTGCATCTTTTCCTCAATGTTTTTATCAGGCACTCCACAAACTATTCCATGCGAAAGGTGCTATACTCCCACTCAATCAGGATCCACTAGTTCGCCTACAGCAAGGTCGAGGTCTTCAGGATCAACCAGTCCATCCACAGCAAGCCCTTGGTCTTCAGGATCAACCACTCCGTCCACAGCGAGCTCTTGGTCTTCAGGATCGGCCACCCCGACCAATACTACTAGTATTCCTCGAAGCCCCTCTTACTTCAGTAACTAAATTCATTCAAGATAGTCCCCCAGGTGTGTCACTGCTCATAAATATTTGATTCATGGGTCCTTTTATCACCATGATTATTTTCAAACCCGACTGAGGGCAGTGCAGGAGGTTGACGTAATTCCCAGTCTGCTACTCACGTCCTAACATTCATATTCAGATGGATTTTGTGATGTGGATAGGAGGCATAAGTTCGAAATTTTTGGGGCTGATATCGCACGATGCATGGTCTGTTCGTTTTTCTATCATCTGTACGGGATTTAATCATTTGGTCTGTGGCAAGTACGGGATGATAAGCGACAAGAGCAGAAAAGGGTGGTAGCGGCCATAGCATTATTGAGAGTACGGATGAACCAGGGCGAACAAGACAAGTGAATGAGAAATAAAAGTGTTTTTGGTAAGATTATCATGATGCCAAATTAAAATAATACAAAGATTCTCCTCGTCAAAATATTCATACTAATACTTCACTGTATTATAATCTCATTCTGCTTGATCTCAACTAAACAGTTCCCCGCAGTAAAACTAAATCTTCACTATTTTAGTTTATACAACAACCATGAGATATGCAACAAACCAACCGATTCTAGGTCTAATTTTTAGTTCCCGCTATTTAGTTTGTGCCAAGTATTTTTGTAAAAGCGTATTGCCCAGTTCCCCAGATGAGCTTGAGTATATCCTATGCTCATTTCAATGTCAAATTTCGATTTATAATTACTAGATAGATAGAACTCCTTTTCCCTCGTCAAAATTAAGTCTTGGAATGGTATGTTGTTCTAGTGGGTTTGGTGCAATGAACATACTAAGACCACATATATTCATAACAATAATCCACGAACTCATATATCACTCCACAAATCCCATACACAAACACTCCTCCCTATCCTGTGTAACCCAGTCAAATACAAGATCCAAGATCCAAAAAGCACAAAAATTCAAAAATCTACCCGAAAACAACAAACACGCAAAATGTCAGTTCCGGTACGGGGAATTGAACCCCGGTCTCCCGCGACTTGATTGAAGCTCGTAGGCTTTCAATGAGAGGCGGAAATGCTAGCCACTACACCATGCCGGATTCTATGTATTATTTGATGTACATCGGGGAAAAAATTGAAGATATATATGTAGTGTATGGCACTAGATAATTTTGCGGAAAGAGATTTAAGCGAGAAAGAGGGGCTTGTTGTTACCCCACCACCATTTAAAAATTTTGTTCTAATGCCCTCCCTACGGATCTAGATGGGTTAGAGTTTATGAGAAATATAGATTTGATTCTTTATATTTGAATTGTAGTTTTATACTTTTTGTGTATTTTAGTTCGAGATTTATTGGTGAAAAAGATTGTACTTTAATGACCCGGATTAAATATAATAGAAGTATGCATAGAGTCTAACCATTTCTTGATCCTAAGACCTTTTGAGATCTAATCTTAAAAATATATTATATAGGGTTTTGATTCGATCGAATCGGACTCAGGATACAGGATTTTTTTTCATTCATTCAAAAATTAAATCTATCACAGGTGGAATAGAATATTGTCTTAAACGTCTAGAAAGAATTGATGGTGGACTTTGAAAAGATTATAGTAGTTCACCTCATCAATTCTTGCATCCCTCCTTCTGTTGGACTTAGGAGGGGAAGACACATGTATTGCCTCAATATTTTCCAAATTTCAAGGCGAAGGTTTTTTTCGTCAAATGGTATATATAAATACTACACCTAGAACCCTCAATATTTCCCCTCCATCTTAGCTAACCTCGTCCTTACTCATCTCATTCTTCGCCTGAGCAACTTTCTCACTATTCAATATATAAAGAAACTCTCTATAAAAAATATTAGTGGCATACATATGAACCAAGATATTCCCAAGCGTATCATTTAACTCCAATCTCCTCTCTCTCAACCAAGTTCTTCCCAACTATTTCACAAACCATTTCCCCCTCCCAAAAAATACACCCGCACCTATCAACCGCACAACTCCATACCATCTCATCTATCCTATCACCCATTATTCTCTCCCCTACATATTCTCATATCTAACCACTCCTAAACACTTATTTCCTCCCCACCCCCTTTAAATTTCGCACTAACCTCCACATCCTCATCCCTCAAAATAAGTACACCGAATATCTACTCCTTATACCCAATTCCCGCAATCTCTGAAAATCCCCCCTACTATAAAGCCCATCACAAATTAAAGATCTCGAACCAACAAATAAAATATTAGGAGCAAGATGACGAGATGATGAGGCAACAGCTTGTATAGCGCGTTGCTGGATAAAGCTTTTAAAAAGGTGTACCGGTACCGGTATAGAATATGAGGGGATGGATGTGTTTGATGTTGAGATGGAGAGCAAAAGAGGCATTTTATTTCTAGTGCAAAGTTGGATGGATATATTTACAGGGTTACCTTTGAGAACGGGGGAGCGATAGCTTTCGCTTGTTGTGGAGTAGTGGCTGGAATTGGAGAGGAAAGGAGGGGACGGAGAGGGTTGTAGGCTATTGTGGAGGTTGTGGTGGAGGAGAGAGTAAAGGAGGATATGGAGTAATTAATAGCGGAAGCGAAGGGACAGAGGGAGGAGAAGGAATCGCAGAAAGGGAGGTTGACTGACGGGTACCCTCCTGTAAGCGCAAGGGTGCTTAAAACTCCGGCCAGGACATAGCGTTCGTAGGTTTTAAAATCGGTAGAAATGACTGTGAGATGATTGTTTTTGCGGCTTAATCTGCATGGTTAGATGTGGCATCGTTAGAAGAGTCTATATTTTGATTAGCTAGGGGATATATACAAAGACATTGAAGAGAATACATACATTCTTACTAACCGGCTTCTGTACTCAATCGATAAAGAATCGTTAGAACTCAACTTCAGCCCTGAAATAGCTGATCCTTCTGTAGAAGGTGACATAGATATCGATGAGCCTGTAGGCTTAAGACCTGACATTCACGAGCTTCTGCGAACCTGTCCGAGATGCATAGCTCTCATTTTATAGCAAAAAATAATTTACATTACGAGATCCTCCGACGTTACAATGAAAGTTTGCTTAGCACGTAATCTGTAATCCTTTTCACGAAGATAAAAATCAAAGTTCCCTAGAAACATAATCTTAACCATCAATACTTCCCCCCATGCGAATGCACGACCGTACAATATATGCACCTTCTCCATTTTCAAAAGACTACTCGAATTATCAAGTTGACACAGGAGGGTACTTCAAATACTAATTTGTCATGCATAATGCCGCATTCTGGAAGATTCTTGGAATTGTTTTTTTAATCATCATAATAAATACTAGTTTAAGACTGTTTGCATCATCTCTATCAAAAATTAAAACATGGATGTTGTTGTACAGCACCGTTCCAGAAGCCAGAAGCACGAAAATCTTATGTTGACCTCCCGGGATCTTGGCAGCATATGCATATATATTGCATGATGCATATAAGGAGCAAACAAAACTCAACTTTTAATTCATTCTTTCCTTTTTGGTATACTGTTTGTTTGCTTTCAATATTTTGATTTCAAAGCACTTTAATTCCGAAGGCTGAATACCTAACCAGATTCCTTCATTTTTTGAATATATGCTCGCAGCTTAACTGCTTAGCTAGAGAATCAATCAATTCAATCTGATGCTCTTTCTGGTCTCAAGAAACCCAATATCTTATCAGCTGGTTTACTTCGACATTTTCCACGGCGGAGTGTAGCTTTCTCCACGATAAATTCTTGAAGAACCCGTTTGGTCACAAGCTCACACCCGGAACAATTTGTGTGATGCGCAACGTTTTCCTCAGAACACCTTTTACATATATATCCGAGGCTATTTAGATGTTCCACACGAAGTGACTCTCTGCCAATCATTTGGTCTACTTTTGCTGAGCTGCATTATATGCATCTGAATTTTTTGTTAGTTCAAAAGAACAACGAGAGAAAATCAGACGTAGTTTCATGTGCTTAAATAGAGTATTCGACAGAAACAATGAATGTCTAATTCTGTATCATACCAGCGACCAAGAAAGTGATCAAATCATCTCTCGTTTCATTTTTAGTCTGTACTTGGCTTTTCCCCCCTCCTCCTTATCATCTAACCTATTTTCCACAAAACATATGACTTTTGGCCCAGGAATCGTCACCTCAATAAACAATCGACACAAATTATTCATAAGCGAATTTAACGTATTAACTTGCCTTTCATCAAGATCCACACTTGTAGAATTTCATGTCAAAAAAAAAACCTTGCATCTTTCAGCTGTAAGCCACTAGGCCTGCTCGCAATCTTTCAAAAGTGGCGAATCAATTGAAGCATCATGGGAATCATCATAAACAACTGCCTCTGGATAGATCGTCGCCGTGTATGTTAGTTGAAGTGGGAATAGCTTCTTCGGACATTGTGTACGAGTGGAAATCCCCCAGATGATCTGGGTAATGATTGGTGTTTTGTAATCTCCCGTCATGGATGTGCACGTGGCTGGACTCATGTATATTGTGCCTGTACAGCTTCTTGGTGCTATTCGTGATATAATGTTCAGCAGGAACTCGATGTCCTGAGAATCGAAGCATGGATATCGGTTGATGGGATAATAAGGCTTACGTTGACTGCGCGGTGCTTGACTGTGTAGTATACCTCCCAACAATGATTTCTGTTGCATTTATGAACGGCTGCTGAATGGCCTGTCGTTGTATGAATGGAGAAAAAAATACAAAAATTACTAATGTAGGTACCTGCATGGATTCGAGCCAGAATGTGGCACAAGTTCCCAATCTTGGAATAGTGTGATATGATAAATAAGCACCAAGATTCTTCTAAATATAACTTGAGCTTATCGTTGATGTTGCTTTCTTCTTTTTCCGTGGTCCAGAAAATAGATATCTCTGTCTTAGCCATGCGAAACATTGAGTACCTAGGTAAGATCTCCACAAAGGCCCTCGCAACGTGCATATCTTGGCAGGGAATTGGTTGACAGCAACGAAAACAATCGAAAAGTTTCCATTGCTCGGATGAGTAGACAAAGCAATGTGAAAACCAATTCCAAATGCTCAAATCTTCGTCTCCAAATCAATAATATATTTAAATAGTCAGAATGTCATCTTCAGCACGTCGATCGCCAGCATTATCACAATCCCCTCCACCAATTCTTCAAGCTCCAATACTTCCTGAAGCTCCAAAAGAAAGTGCTGTAGTAAGGGTAAGTCACTCCCATCTGTTCTGAACATCTGCCACTGTGATTCTCATCAAATGTATAGCTTATAATTGCGCCTATTACCTTCATCTCATTTATAATTTCTCTCTTCCTCATCGATCAACGCAATAGTTCACTCCGAATAAATGAACACTCTAAACCCCGCACATATCCTAATACATTCTTCGGGCGCACCCAAGAATTTCTACACAGTTTGGTTTTTAAACCACAACCATATGCATATCTCAAGTCGCCATATCGAGGACAACATGCGGAAGGGGATAGGAAAAGGGAAGAAGAGCCGTGGCATTGGCATACGAAACAGAAGAAAATGATGAAGATGGAGGTTTCGGATGCTTTTAAATTTAGACAATGGGTTTTGATTGGGATGGCAGTTGTGGCAGTGGTAATAGGATTGCTGATACTCTATCTTGCGAATTGGATAAGACGGATGTGGTTTTGAGATGATTTGATAGTTACCTGTTCTAGACATTGGAAAAGATGGAATGAGATCTAGGAGTACACCATACTGGGAAGGAGTTTGGGGTACTCCAGCAAAATGGGTTGAATAGCAGACGAAGGATTCGAAAAAATGATGTCAAAGGCTGCTAGCTAAAGTCGTCATTACCATCTCAAACACAATAAGCTATAAGCTAGCTGTATGAGTACTCCGCATATATCCATCAATTCCACTCAGGTCGAGAAGCAGAGCAATTATCTTAGCATCGACATAATCAATCTACTAGGTAGTGTAGTGCACTATGTAGTAACCTTACCATACACTCGGGCCACTCTAATCATGGTTTCCGCCTTCAAGGATAAGCTCGGCATTTTTATCATTTGAGATAACGAGATAAAAAAAAATATTAAAATATGGTTAAGTAAAGTTGAAAATAAAAAGCAAAGATGGAAAACAGAGTGAATAATTGAAAAAGAAATGTAAGCAGGAGAAGAGACTGTGAGATAAACTTTTGAAAGCTGAAAACCTACAAGCAGTCAAAATCTTTTCTTTGAGGCGAATAACGTTACCTCATTTTTTCGAAAAAAGATACTCGTAGCCTTGGGAAGTTCTTCAAGATCAACCCACTTCAATACTTCGATACTTCTTCTTCATACTTATCAGAGAGCTCCACCCAAACACCATTTCCGATTCACCACTACTCAAAGCTTCAACCTTAACATCGACGCGTTTTGGCGCGATTCGCTTTTTAGTTA
This sequence comes from Sclerotinia sclerotiorum 1980 UF-70, assembly GCF_000146945.2. Taxonomy (NCBI): domain Eukaryota; kingdom Fungi; phylum Ascomycota; class Leotiomycetes; order Helotiales; family Sclerotiniaceae; genus Sclerotinia; species Sclerotinia sclerotiorum. The sequence continues at coordinate 299,688 of NW_001820814.1, read as the reverse complement.
ACTTCAGGTGCTCCACTCTTGAAAAAGCAATTTAGCTTCACCTAACCAATTGCGCTTCTCGATGCCGTTCGTTTTTAGCCTTGTCTCTCCTCTTCGCATATCCGCATCCTCTTGCTATTTCGCATAACTTCGAATTGATCAAGAATATTCGCGATGAATTCTTTAATAGAACCTCCTGCCTCACCAGGCTTTTCACTGAGAGTAAAGGTCTTTACACCAGATGCTGCCGAGGAAAATGATCGCCCAATTCGTTGCTTTCGAGTTATTACATCACCAAATATTACCATACGAGAATTTTGCACAGAAGCTTCAAGAGTTCACGAAATCAATTATGGCCAGTAAGTCTTTGCGCTTCTGCGAATAGACAGAGGGGAAACTTTGAGTTTGAAGTTGACATTCGCGGTTGCTGATTCTCACTTCATCTAGGCCACTTGCGATCAAAAAGTGTATGGATGATGAATTATTTGACGTCACCCAAAACGATATGCTAGGACCCCTCTTTCCCAATATGTCTACTATCCGAATCATAAAAGCTCCCAACAAACCAAACATTAGAGATTCTCTTCCACCAACTTCAGCCCTTCGATTTAATCCAATAAGTGTTCTTGGTCAAAAAAGAGATAGGTCACCTTTGAATGGAAATGCAGAACCCTTTTGGAATCCCCAAAAACGTCAGAGGACGGCCATAGATCCAGATCACCCAATTCCTTCTCGAGAGATAGAGTCATGGAATGGCGGAAGGTTGGAAGGGATCCCGGAAAAGTCAGAGACAACAATTCCAGATTCGCAACGGAGTGCTATCTTAGATCATGAGGATGAGGACAATGATGTTGTACCAAATGTAAGAGAATATTCTCCCATGACCTCCGACACCGCACAGCGATCATCCCCATCGCCAGTAAAGCGAAGTTTCCCTCGCCAAAGCCATGCCATAACTAACTATGTCACAAAGCTATCTACCAGTAATTTAAATGCGCGATCTGACAAAGCTCCGAAAGAACTTGTCAGTCTGTTCCAAGAACCTCCGCCACAGATTCAGGGCACACCAAAGAATAGTACAGGAGCGAAGAATGCAAGTTATCATATTCAGAGGGCTACTAACAGAGGCCGATCTGTTTCGACGACTGCGACAAGTCCTTTGATAGGCGAACCACAACTTCCTCCTCACAGCCACTCAAACTCTACCAAGAAGCGGAAATCAAGTACTCCGAATAATCGGTCACCTCGGAACGAGAGTGATATATATGATGACTTTGGTTCAGATACTGAGGAGCCAACCATTCGACAATCAAAACTCAAGTTTAAGAAAGATGCGCAAAAAGGATTGTCTAGTGTTGAGACGTTAGCCGAGTCACCTTCAAATAACAATTCACATCCTTCCAAGGCTTTCCAGTCGATTTCCACTCCAAACGAGCTCCCTCTAACGCCAAAGAGTAAAGTACGCGAGGAGGCATTGCGCAAAAGGAAAGAAAGTGAAGAAGCAGCTAAGGTAGCGCGGGCTTCAGCTGCAAAAGCTGCCGAAGAACGTCGACGTGAATCGGAAAGAGAGGCTATTGCAGCAAAAGCAGAGCGGATGCGCAAGGAGAAGTCAGAGGAACGCAAGGCAGAAGAGGAACAGAAACAAGCAGCGAGAAAGCAGAAGGAAGTAGCTGCCCTTGAAGTCCAGAGATTAAAGGATGAGAAAGCGAAATTGCGCAAACAAATTGAAGAAGACGACAGACTTGAGAAGATCAAGGCGTTAGAGGAGGCAGCGAAACAAGCCGAGGAGGAGTCTATAAAGTCAGAGGCTCCTGAAAATTCTAAGAGAACATCCAACACTCCACAAGAAAGCAGGAAAGGAACTCCCGTCAACAAAAGAAACACCCCTGCCGTTATACTTCCTCGTCAATCATCCACGCCTCATTATCCAAGAGGTAAGAAGTCATCTTTGAAGACATCAAGTTCTTCTGAGAGCATAAAAAGCTCTTCATCCGGTGACCCACCTCCTAAAGATACCAGCTTAGAAGCTCAGATACCATTGCCATCGAAGAGCCCTCGGCGTGTTTCCTTTGACCTTAATGCGACAACCACCCCTGTGAAACCACCTCCCAAGAAGGCAACTTCAATTGATATACCAAATGGGAACACAACACCCAAGCTTGCTTCTAGTCAAATCCCAGCGCAAAGTCAGACACCAATTCCATTGCCTAAAACTTTTAAACGACCTGATCGTAGTGCTACTCCAGTCAGACAGCAATCATTAAAACCATCTGCTATGAACCAACCTCCATTGACAGCAGCTCGCACAGGTTCGATGTCGCGCTCCGCAACACCTAAGCCTGTTTCTCTACCAGCACATAAGAGTGTTTTGACTGAGTCAAAACCTTTACAGAAAAACACTATTACACCGGAAGCAAGGAAAGCAGTTACTTCTGCGCCCAGCCGACCATTATCGGTCAAAGGTATGTAAATAATGCGCAGAAATCACTAAGATTGTTTTGATGTCATTATTTTCTCATTTCGGCCCATTTAGTCAATCAGCGAGCAGTTGAATTGGAAAGATTTTAAACTGACTGTATAATTAGAAAAATCAAAGTCACCAATTAAGCCTGCTGAAGTACCGCTTCCTCCAAGCTCCGACAGCTCCGACAGCTCCGACTCGGAAGTTTCTGAATCTGAAGAAATGGTCGCTATCAAGGAAGAGCCGAAAAGATCGAATAGTCCTGAGACTCTACAGGTCGAAGAATCAAAGAATAGCGAAGATCAGTCGGATGAGGATGTCGAAATGGGCGAGAATCAGTCATCATCACGCGAGAGTCGATCCCCGGTTGTCTTTCATTCCAACGCAGCATCCAGCGATGAACGTAAATCCCGCTCTAATCTCAATCAAACGTCGCGTTCAGTTTCTTCCTCATCCGAGGATGAATCTTCAGACGAAGAACAATCAGAAGACGATGCGGACGAAAAGCAGAATGACATTGAAGATAAAGCAGAAATAAAAGAGACTGGAGAAAGTTCCGAAGATGAAGATAACAGTGATAATGATGACGAGGACGTGGAAATGCCAGACGCTCCACCACAGCGGTCCAGTCCGAAATTACCAAGCCATGCCCGGAGAAATTTGGTTTCTCCTATAAAAACTACAAATCAACGTAAGACTTCTAGCAGCGATGGGGATGACACCCAAGACGAAGTTGATCTACAACTAACATCTGATATTTTCGAAGCCCAAGGTTCATTTTCCTCACCTGCCAAAAGACCAACGATTAAACCATCATTTAATTTTGGCGCAAGTTTGTCTTCACTTAACAGCCAGAAAGGAGCCATGTTTAAATCGAAACCTTTGACAAATGGTCAACTTGCAAAATCTAAATTGCAACTTTCATCTCAAATGATAAAGAATGAATTTTCGGCATCGGAATCCGAAGAAGAAAGCGATAGTGATGATAGTTCCGACAATGATGACGTTCAAATTCCAGCAACCTCACAAATTATCCAACCTTCAACCCAAAATAATGGTTTCATCTCAACAGCGACTAAGAAAATTCAAGATGCCGGTAGTGATTCTGATTCTGATTCTGATAGTGTTTCGGATTATGCAGCAGCAGCAATGGAGGAAGCGAGAAGATCATTAATGGCGGAGGTTCATCAAAGTGGAATGACTGCTAGCCAGAATAATATACTACAAAGTTCGCAAATCTCGGCTAATGGTGGGGTAGGAAAAGGAAAAGGGGAGACTGGAGTGCTTGGCAAGACAAATGGAAGTGCGAAGGGTTCGAGGACTGCAGGGAAGGAATTTGCTAAGAAAGGAAGGGATAGGATTACGAATGGTTATGATTTTAAGAATTATGGATCTTTTAATTGAATTGTGGGGGTGGGCGGGGGTGGATGAAAAATGGGAAGTTGGTTAAAAGGAAAGCGCTTTAAGGGGACATACAACAAAGAGCGTCATTTGTGCATAATGATGGGGTGATTTTAAGCATGGAGGTGTTCACATTTTTGCTACACGAGGAGAAAGCTGCTGAAGCAGATATGATATCCGGTTGATTTTCTTCATTTTTGAGGACTTGTATAAAGGTAGGAGTTTGGATTCAGAAAGGAAGAGAAAAAATAGGAAATTTCTCCACATTTTTTCTTGATTTTTTTTTCCTTTTCAGTGTGGTGTGTGTATACATTTGTGTATATTGGATGACATGGGATATTTGATGTTGTATTTTAAGTTTTTTTTTGGTTTGTAGATTGGGTTTTGAGATGAGGGTGGTAAATGGGGGTTAGTGAGTGGTTAGTGGTAGGGGGAGGAGAAGGGAGATTAATATGATGATTTTTTTGGAGTGGATGGGAAAGGGAAGGGAAGGGGAGGGAAGGGAAGGGAAGGGAGGAAGAGTGATGGGGTAGGAAATGAGGATAGGGATGAAGATTGAATGGTGGAGATTGAGGTGGAGGCGGGAAATAGGGAATGGATTAAATAAAATGGTGATGATAGTTGTAGATATGTAGCTTTGGGGTCAGTGATGGATGTGTGTGTGTGTGTATGAATTTAATGTATAGATATCATATTCCCTAACTGAACAAACGAGATTATTGCAAGTAAGAAGTAAGATTTATGAGTATTCTTAGGATGGGATGGTATAGTGGTGGTATAGGTGATTTATTTTAGTTTATGAAGACTTTTGAATTTTGGGTTGAGATTTGATTTCTGATGTGTTTTTGTGTTTGGCTTTATATTGTAAGATATAATTATTAAAATGTCAATAATAATCATCTTCTTTATTGATTATAAATTAAATCCATCAGAATTCATCATATCCATCCCCCAACCTCACAATCATTATCAAACTCATCATCCAAATCCCCCGAACACTGCGAATACTCACTCTCACTATACACATACACATCCACATCCCTATCCGCATCCTTTTCCCTATCTCCATCAACATCCCAGCCACAAGCGTCTCGATCTCCTACTCCTCCTCCTCCTTCTCTCCCCACATCCTCAAAATCCAACATCGCATCATCAACCCTATGAATTAAATTTTCCAACCCTTCTTCTAAATTTTCTTGCATAGTTGCTGTTTTTCTACTCCATGAGGTTGTGTTCGATTTTTCGATTTTGGTGTTTAGTGATTCGTGTCGAGATCGAGATGCGGAATTTCTAGATTTTGGTCCTGATCCTGATCCTGATCTTGATCCTCGAGATGGATATGGATATGGATATGGACTTGTAAAAAATAATTCGTTTTCGTTTCCATTCTTTTCATTTTCATTCTTCCCCAAAAACAGCATATCAGAACCCAATCTTCCATTGCGATATCGCATTGCGCTTCTAGTATCGGGTTTTGGAATTTTGTCCTGTTGTTTGAATTTAAATCTTAATTTCCCCCTAATATCTTCCCAGCCGCTTACGTGACCCCATAACCATATTTTTTCAGATTCTTTCTCGAAAATGTTTTCTAGGGTTTTGGTTTCTTGTTTTGTGGGGGCGAGGAAGAGGAATTTTGTTTGAGGGTGATGATGATGATGATGTGGATTTTGGGGGTGAGGGTGAGGGTTAGGTTTGCGATTTATTGATTCCGAGAGCGGTTTTGATGTGATTGTTGATGTATCATTATCATTATTGTAAATATCATTAGAGTGAGTATGATGAGGAGAGGAAAATGAGCTCAAATCCCTCTCAAATATAATATCAATACGAACCAATCCTTCCATTTCTAATAAAGCATTAACGAAATGATTATCCCCGAGTAGTGTACTCCATACTTCGAAATCTAACGCGAGATACAGGATTTTATGCAGGTTTCTGGAATATAATATGTGGTTTCCGAGGTCGGGGTAGAGCGTACGGGAAGTGAGGTAGATGGTGTCGGTGTGGTAGTTTATATATACGTAGGGATTTGAGGGGAGGTAGTAGGGTTGGGCGAAGGAGAGGGGAGATAGATGGGTGAGGGTGAGACGGCGGGAGAGATGGTTTATGTGGAGGGCTATTGGGAAAGAGGAGGTGTGGGTTTTTAGGATTGGGAGGGGTTCTTGTTCTTGTTCTTGTTGTTTGGAACTTGGGATACATGATGAGGATTGAGATGTGGATGGTGCGTATTGATATATTTCTATGATTTGCGGTCCCGGTAATGTATGTCTCCAAATAGTTCTTTGAATTTCCAATGGTAATGATGTGAAGTAAGGAAATGAAGTAAGAGGTTCCCATTTAGTATTCGATAATCGATTCGATGAGATATCGGGTGTACAAGATGAGGAAGAAGTTTTAGAGGAGATACTAGAAGAGCGAGAAAATGATAAAGAAGGTGTGGAATTTAGACAGATATTTCGAGAGCGTAAAGGTAGAGAAAGTGGACGGGGTAGTTCATCTTCTGGAGTGAGTGGATATGTGAATGTGCCATAGTCATGAAGTGGTTTCATGGCGAGCTCAGGAGTATTGTTTTTGAAAGGACTATAGATGGATATGGAACTAGAAGGTGGAAGAAAAGAATCGCTGAGGTCGACTCCGGGGAAGTTGAAGTCGGCCATTTTGGAAGTTTGGTTTGTATCTATTATTTATTTGGTAGATGGATTGAGTAGTGAAATTTGAGAAGAATGAGTTGCAATACGATAGATACTGCAAATCAGAACAATAAGGAAGACAGAACAGGAAGTAAAATCGAAATCGCTTTTGAAAAAAAATTCACTACCAGATATAGAAATTAGAAGAGATGAGATGAGATGAGACGAGGAAATAATCCGTATCCTCTCAAGCTGAGGATGAGCAACCTTAAAGACTTCTTTCTTACTGTAGCCAAAACACCACACTTGTATACTAAATTTAGGTTAAAAAAAGCTCAGCTCAGCACTCATTGCATTGCAACGATTAACCTAACTATCTGGCATCTAAGCAAGGCAGTATTTTGTAAGAAAAGATCTAGAAAATGAAAGACAGGGAAAGATAAAGTTACCAACACATCAAACATAATCAAAAATTAAGACATAGATTGACCAATTATACAATTAAAAGTATACGAACTGAGAGACTAGAATGTATGTATAGTACCTAGATGGGTGAATACTCGTGTTCCAGCAAAAAGACAGTTGGTAATCTGGTGGCTGAGATTTACTGCGACTCTATGAGATCCGAAATCCAACATACGGAGTAAGCGGATAACCTTATCAAAAGTTATTTGTCTAGTCGCATGCCACATGCCATGCACTTTCGACCCACCCCCACCAAGGCTGATGGACCACCAGACCTAACCAATTGATGTCAGCATTATGAAACATAACCAATGAATACTTGCGATATGGCTGTGAACAGGTGATTTATATAAAATGTTGTGATTTTGTTGCATATCGAAAGAAGAGGGCATTATTTAGGCATTTGGCTGTGTTACGGAGTACTCGGTAACTTTACTAAGGTTGATTTACTGCGTGTGCTCCGTCCATGGCTATGCAGTTGTAGAGTTGTAGTGTTGCCATCTCCATAGTATACATCTCTGTTTGTAATCGTACAGAAACACTCCAACTACAATAACTATAAAACATAACCTCAACCTCACATCTAAATCCCAAACCATACATCCAAGGCATAAGACCATCTCCCAAGAAAACCCCAATAATCAGATTAGTCAAATCAAATCAAAATAAAAAGATGTTTCTTTGTTGCATATCTAGAAATATGCATGCCCTACTGCCCGAGTTTTAGGGCGTAGGCTGGTTGGTGGATATTAATAGGGCTTTTATACTCATGTTTTAGGGATAGATTTGCATTTAGACTGATAAAGAGATAATCTTGTTTTTGAGATGTGCAACAAAGACGGACATGTTTCGCCGGTTTGAGGTTGATGTCCGAAAGTTAGGTAGGGATGAAATAGGTAGCTAGACATTTAACCTGAGTTTGGGTTGGGGGCTGTTTTCGGTTAAATTTCGGATGGTGATGCAACACACATCACCAAAATCTAAACCATCTAACCTTAATACATCCATCTATCTACAATTCAATCTCTATCACTGGCCCTTGATATGACTTCCGCCCATCTACTATATACCAGAAGACTGCAAATAAAATCGTCGCACCAAATGTCAGATTACTAAAGTTCATTGTGGCCGGGCCGACAGGCGTCTGTGGGGGCCAGAAAGCCCAGAACCATAACACGAATAGATATACACAGGCAAAAAGATTATTAACAACGCCTAAAATGCCAGGGATACGCCATGGTCCCCAATGTAGGTCATCTGCGCCGTATATTATGATACGTGGATCATATGCCTTGATTTTCCGGGATTGTAATCGGCGCCAGAGAAGCATGCCGCAGCAGACGAGATATGAAGAATAGAGGCCGGCAATACTGAGATTAACGATGTTGTTGAAGGCGACGCCCGAGCCGAGGATAATAAGCGAAAGAAGTATGGAAACCATAGTGGTGAATGCGATGGTGTATATGGGGATTGAGGTCCGGCGGTCAAGCTAGTGACTAGATATTAGTACGAAATACGTCATCTCGAGATTTGTTGGCGAGTTTAAAAGGATGGATGGACGCTTACCTTTACCCAATACCTCCATAGTGGAACACCTCTGTCTCTAGCGAAAGACCACAGCATCCTAGAGGATGAGGCGAGAGCGCCAACTGTGCTGCACACACCGAGAGCTACAACGATTAGACCCATTACTGCAGCTCCTGCGGTTGAACCAGTTCCTGTTTGGAAGACATAGAGGAACGGATATCCTAAAGTTTCCTGGGCGTTCAATACATCATCAAGATCCCCTAGACAAAAGAGGTATGCGATCATCATCGCGAATCCTAGGACACCATTGAGGATGAGGCCACTGAGCATGGCGCGCGGTACAACGATTGACGCTTTTTTAATTTCTTCTGACATCTGTATTAGTCACGGGTTATTCCGTGGTCAGCTAGGGAATTTGTATTACAGACAACTGGCTGAGGGTGATTGTCTTACATGAACGGCCGAATCAGCGCCAATAAGGGAGAACACAGAGGCTGGCAATCCAATCATGAACGATAGTCCTTGCGAAGACCACGCACCTCCATTGACAAACGTTGTAAACAGGGAAGTATTGCCGTGGGGTGAAAGATAAACGAGCGGAATTAGGACAGCAAAGAATCCTAGGACGTGCAAAACCAAAATTACGCCTTCAAAGTGCGCAAGAGTTTTGCTTGCTACTGTATTGATAACAACTGCAAAGGCTAAGATTGCCCACAAAAAGAGCATCGATTGCCATGGTTTCGGAATATAATCTGATTTTGTCATCAATATGATACTTTGAAAGAGTGTCCCTATAAGATAGGCTGCAGATGCAGTAACTGCTTGCCATCCGACAAATGTCATCCATCCTAATCGCGATTAGCTTCTTCCTTGTCTTTTGGCGGTGACACTCTGAGTGAAACAGAGCTATACCAGTAATGTAGCTCAAGAACCTTTTAGATCGGTCCGGAGCTAACATTGCGACCCAACTGTATTCTGCCGTTAGAGGATAGTAAGGTATTGGTAAGAAGTTAATGATGCCTTACTGGTATTGACCTGCTGCTATCGGTGCCCTGTCATTGAGACGTCAATATCGATCGAACATTGTGATCTTACATCAAGGAAGTTTCTACTCACATCGAAGCCAATTCTGACAAAACAACAAATGTGGAGATGGTGCCAATCCATACGATGATGTATCCCCAGATGACTCCCGCAGGGCCACCACTACTTTCGTTAGCGATTGCGTGTATTGTTGAAAGAAGTGTGTTTCTTACTTGAGAAGACTCTGAGTTGATACTCTGTGGTGTGTTAGCTATTGCTAGCAATATTGGAGACTCAAAACGATGTCAGTGCATTAATTTTAGGGAACACGAACATCAACATTCCCTCCCAGGTAATAAGGACAGTGCACGAAAATCCCAGAATGGACATGAAGCCAAAGTTGCGCTGCTTAACATTAGTATCATCTGTTGCTAGAGCGACTCACGATATGCGTATAACTTGCCTTTAGAACAGGCTTTTTGCCAAGCCGAATAAGATCTTTTTCATCTCTGGTGCGACCTGCTTCGACAACCTCTCCGATATGAGAAGTTGGCAACGCAGTTTCCGTAGCATGCTTTCTGTTTTGGAGTTCCATGTCTAGAGCAATCGTTTGTAGCTACTCCCTTGTCTTGTTCACGAAATAGAAAAGAGAAGTCAATTGAGGGTGTAAATAAATTGTGAGCGAGAGATAGAAAATGGAACGAAAATACCAAAGATTGGGTGGTCAGTCTGGGCACGGCGAATAAGAGCTGCAGCCCATGTTGTGTTGTAAAAATATATCATTTCTGCTTACTCAAATAATTGGATTAGATGCACAGAACCCATGTTCTTTTCAAGATGTATTGAAACATGGTACGGCAATGGTACGAGAGTGGAAGATTTGAAGATTTTAAGGAATCATTTCGATGCACCCGTAACCTTTTACCCCAGCTAATAAATTCACAGCATGTGGGGAAGTTTTATTGCATCCCGATTGGTGAGTTCCTTGGTAGTCCGAGCGTTTGCTAATTGGGGACGGATCGGTTGTATCTACCGGGCGGCCCACTTATAATCTTTCAATATCTGTTTGAAGTTCCTCCTTCCTCCATAATCGACAAGAAATTACAATAAAATAGTAGCATGGCCTGAATTGGCTTGAAGGAAAGAATACCCGAATGTCGGTCCGAAAATTCATGCCTTTCTTCCAAAAGTCGGCGCCCCTCTAAAGCATATTAGCGGCGTAGAGAGATTTAGAGGGTAAGAATGCAGATGCATATGCATCTTCCGCAGCTGATATTAATTAGCCAGGGTGCAAACGTTATTTTGTTTGATTTATTGATGCTCGCCCGATGTAGTGTAACAATTTGATTAATGTGAGAGTCTATTCGGTGTCCTTTCAAGTGAATGTCAGATTGGAGATTAACCGAATTCATCATTAAAATTTATATTTACTTAAGGTTTTTTACATTAGTATAATAGTTTATTTTATTTAAGAACTCCAAAATATTAAGTTTAAAATATAATAAACATATTAAATTATCAACATTATAATTAAAATAATCTTTTTAATTTAATTTTAAATATTAATAAATGTTAAAGTGAATGGTTCCTGCGTAGCACGTGCACAGGGCACTAGTCCTATTAGGACTAGATTGAGAAGCTCTCTGTAAGAGAGCTTCGCACTTCTGTAGAACAAGAAGAGAGATTAACCAACTAGACCAATATTACCTCAGTTCTGCCCTATCAGCTTCCCACTATTCCCTGTGTGAGGTCATTCCTTTTAACATCAATTTAAATAAAACTAAAAACTTTGCATTAATTTTGATATAATGTGACCAAAAGGGTGTTTATAGACCAGCAATTGTATTTAACTTAGAATCTACAGGTGAAGAGCACCTGTAGATGAGGATAGCTACTCTATATATACACAAATGAATGGCCTAGCCGCAATGGCTAGGCAAAAAGAAGTCATATTTATCCCTCCAATGATCTTACTTTACCGATAACCATTGATATCTAGTACTTGTCCGGATCTGATCCTCAGGCCACCTAAATCGTATACTAATCCCGAGTAATCGTATCATGTGTGGACATGGTTAATGTACCTGAGGTTTCTTATATAATAAGGGTGGGAGGAAAGCAGGGGTTTCCGTCACATATAATATACCCTAGCTTGTTCAGCCCGGTATTCGTTTAAAACGACACCGAGTAGCCCCGGGCACCCTTGTTACTCTCTTGCATTCTCAGATATATGCAAGTAAAATCTTCATGAGGCTGCATTGATATTGAATGTGATATTTTCAGCAGATATGAGGCGGGTCTAGCCAGTCACGATACTTTCTACCCCCTCCTCAACCGCTTCCCACTTTTTCTGAAAGATGCAGGCTCCTTACAGCTAACTACTGACTTGTGATTACCTCGCATAGTGTCATTGCACCCTAAGTTACAATTAGCCATTAGTGGGCCCTTATATCCTCATAACTTTTTCGTTCAGTCAATGTCTAGTGAACCGTTTTGTTTGAATATGTCGTCATGGTCTCTCAGCCTTACTAAATCAATCATTGTGCGGAACGGGCCCATAATTGATGATAGCCATATAGCGCCAGTCATTCAAATTTTGGCCTGGCTTTTCCTCACGTTTTCGATTCTATCTGTGGCTGCTCAGTTTATTACGAAATTTGTCATTTCAAGAGAATTTGGGGCTTCTGACGCACTTCTATTCGCCGCACTTGTAAGGCCTAGGCTACACGTGCGTTCTTTTCTAACTTCAGGAAATGCAGATCATGTATGTAGCCCAACATTCGGTTTTACTTAGCCCAGCAGGTCAGGTTATAGGAAATTCTCCTATAGGGCTATCTGACGAAACGGTAAATCTGGCTTTGAAGGTACGAACAATATCTTACTCCTATCTTGCCGAATGCTAAGCCAGCAAGGCCCTGTACAGCATCGAAATTTTGAGCGTTCTCACCCTCTTCGTAGTGAAAAACTCTGTGTTGGTGGCTCTTCGTGCCATCACACCAGTACTTGGGCATCGGATCATGATATATGCCGCTAGCGCAATCACGGTGGCATGGGGAATTACTTCAGCGTTCGCCGTGGCTTTCCAGTGCCCATCTCCGCAGAGATGGAACGTTGTTGGCCAGACATGCATCGATATTGTAAGTCAGGGCACTCAAGCAAAAATGTTCATCTCGAACTGACACTAAGTGTAGCCGGCAGTGAAGATGTACACCGCTGTAATGAATATTCTGACAGACCTTAGTCTCATTGTAGTGCCGACAGTGATAATTCTACCTGTTCACATGTCATGGGGAAAACGAGTGACTATTTTGAGCGCCTTCTGGCTTCGGATGATGTACGTGTTGTCGAAGTACTGTTTTTCTAATTAATTGTAATTGCTAACTGCTTCTCTAGTGTCGTTACAGCCTCAATCGTACACATCATTTACATAAGACGCCTAGTTATCGACAACCAGTTTCTTCACAATGTATGGCAGACTGTAGTCTGCCAAATAGTTGTCCAGAGCACGAGCATTGTGACCGCCTGTATTCCATTCTTGAAGCCTTTCCTGGTGAGCCTGGAGTCAGGCTTCCTTCGTGCCGACGATATAAATAGACGAACTGCCGCCGGGATGTATGGATCTGACCGCAATCCGAAAAGCTCTGGAGGAGCATCAAGTTACATCAAGATGAAAAACCAAAATTGGAATAGCCGAGAATTTTCGGTCAAAAATCAACAATCTGTGGCTGTAGAAGAAAACAGCAATAAATGATGCGGATATTCTGCCTTCATTATTGCGCTTCATGGTATTGTGGGTGAACGGAATTTTAGTTCTAGGTCCTTCATATTTCTTGCACGATTAGCTATAGTTTAATTAGTATCTGAACGAGTCTACGAAATGTAACAATTAGTTGCCGTGTTAACACATTGGAGTGTCGCTTTATCATTATCACGTAATTGAAAGAACAGAGTCTCTGACAGCAAGGCTGATATCCTACTTGATCATCGCTGAAAGCAACCCAGTCTCACTACTATAGGTGCAAGTTTTGGCTGAGGATATAGCTTTACACAGTGCTACTATGGACGTCTTGCCCATACTAAGCTTACGACCTTCGGACTGGGATGGTATTCATGCCTCAATTTCCAAGCAATGTGAGGGGGGTTAAAAATGTCTACTATTGGAAGGTTGGTTACTATTTGGGACGTCACATGCATTATTGGAACCATGTCTGCAGAAATTTTGCGTGGAACAATCATGCCTCTTTACCACTAATGAAGAAATAATCCGACAATTGGTTCCTTAGAGCTCAATTTTCCCGCTTCCCGAAAAATGTGAGCCCCGCCAATGATATTTCTGACCACCCACAACAAGTTCCCTGTGGCTAAAAGCCAATCATGATATCCATCAAAGATTTTCGGGACTAGCACGCTTCTCGGCAACAGCGAAATCGATACCTGCGTCCATAAGAGGTGGTTTGGAGCTGGTGCGCTTTTCAGTAACATCGAAATCGACACTCGCATCCGTAAGAGTTCGCTTGAAGTTGGCACGCCTTTGGATGGAGTCATCGTGGGCTATATGTAATTAGATCATGGGAAAACATGGAGACATTCAATTGCAAAACAAACCCAGTGGTACAGCAATTACGTTCAGTGAAGCGACCAATATGAACATGGCGCTGAGCTTCATGTTTGCAAGTGAGCTTCTGTGATTGGAATCGAGTGGTAAAGGTTGATGAAAATTTTCGTTCTAGTCCAGCTATCTGAAACCTAGAAGATGATAATGCGTAGGTGCGAAGAAAAACCTGAAGTATTTATAACTTTGAAATCTCTGTTCGACAAATCTTTTGGAGGTGGCTGACCTGCTGGGCTTCCTCCTAGGGATCAACTTTTTGAGAACCTGCATGACCCGACGGTCATCGGTGGAAAATTATCCCCATAGAAAAAAAGCTTGCATATAGAAATCTGCTAGCTTGTAATTTGTACGAAGTTTGTTCGTACAATATCCCCCTCCGATACATCAATTTGGCGTTGGCAAATTTGATGGTAATATATGACAGTTCATCTATTACCACTTTCGGAACAATGTCTAGAGGTGTGGTTACGCTCGTCTTGTTAGATATTGAGGAGGAGTATGCCTAGGGCTGGTACATATGTAGGTTTTAAATCGCAACCATGGATCAATTGTATTCTATGTTTCATCGGTGCTTACCTGCCTTCTAAGTACAGGAGAAATGTGGGCTTGGAAATGTAGCATTGAGGCACAGTTTGTTATAATTTGAGCGTGAGAGACACTAATTAAGTATTAAGAATTCTGAGATTTACTAACTATACACTAAGTGTAATCGTAAAAAAATACTTACAAAAATTATATCTTTTTATATGTTAAAAGGAATAGAAGTTTTCAACAAATTTTGAAGAAAAATTATTTTTCGAAATACACCCTTTTTATATCTCATTTGCACTAAACAAATCAGCATCAATCGAACGCAATTTTCCCCAAAGAAATTGAACCAGTGGTTGTTGTGATACTGTCGTCGACGTCCAAAACACGTGAAACCACGCTAAAACGCGTGAAATTTTCACCCCCTTCATCCCTCCATTACGAGGGAAGAGAACTCAATGACGGGGACCACCCAATCGAAATTCCCAGAAGTGATCTTAGGCACTCCATGCCAAGTGAACCACACTGAACAAACCCATGAAAGAGACAATAGCCCGCCATTCATCCTTTCCAGTCCTACCCCCTCCCAACCCTTCAACTTTCAAACACAACGCAATACCTTGAGCTCTGATGATCCATTCAAATCACCAATCAATCGCCCAACGTTCCAATTCAATAAAAAACGAAGACGACAACCCAGCCACTCAGAACCCCATATCAACTCACCAAAAGAAGCTATCCAAAAAGCTAGAAGTCTACTCATTCTAGCTGCCTCCCTGGAAGAGGATACCGAAGAACAATCGAAAGTCCTAGACTTAATCGAAATATTTCGTGAATATCTTGAAAAAGGAAAACTCACAAAAGCCTCAAATATCATCATATCACAAATCTCCCATCTAGAAAATGCCACCAAACGGATCGAAAAGCAAGCCAACCATCTTTCAAACCTTCCCAGTCATATGATCCCCCCCACAATAAACGCCCCTGGAACCAAAGCCAGCTATGCCACTATCACCAAAACCTCAGGAGAATGGAACCTAGTTACAAAGGCAAAACCCACAAAACAGAAAACTACAGAACAAAAGGAAGAAGCCCCAAGCAAACGACTAATCCTCATCAAACCTCTTATTTATCAGCCACCCTCTTTTACACCATTAAATACAAGGAATAAAGTCAACGAAGCCTTCAAGAAAGCAGGAATCAATGGACCAGTCATCTCAGCCATCACCACTACAAGGAGCGGCAATTTTATACTAACCACTAACAGCCCTTTCAATGCACAATTCCTGATGGAAAAGAAGGAAATCTGGGACAAAATCCTTGATGCCGAAAGAATACAAATCGATAAACCCTGGCATAAAGTCATCATTCACAAAATCCCAATTCAGGAATTCTCAGGTCTGAAAGGTATAGACCTAATCAAAGAGGAAGTCAATACCTTCAATCCAGGGCTCAGTATTATGGGTACTCCTTACTGGTTTACTAATGCCTCCAAGAGAGCCAAACAACAAGACGGAGCAATAGTCATTGCATTTGCTATACAAAAAGAAGCAGATATAGCTATCCAGAAAAGGCTATATATTGCAGGCATTAGTGTTAGAGTAGAAAGATTCTATCCATCTACTCCTTCATCCCAATGCAACAGATGCCAGGGATTCGGCCATAACGAATCATACTGCAAAAAACCTCCAGCTTGCGGACTTTGCAGTAATAATCATGCTACAGTCGGTCATTTCTGTATAATCTGCCAAGCAAAAGGCAAACCATGTCAACATCTAAGTGTCAAATGTGTTAATTGTAAAGGAGAACACAAAGCCAACTCGAAAGTATGCGAAGTATATCTATCAACCATCAAGAAATCCAACTAATGCTGTACAACAATACTCGCATTCTTCAAATCAATCTAAACAAGAGCCCTCAAGCAACCGAAAGTGCTCTCCAACTTGCTTTAGAACTCAAAATTGATCTCATAGTCATTCAAGAACCCTGGATCCTCTCGAATCCTGAGAAAGACTTCTCCTCAACCAGATCTATTGCCCACTCTAGCTTCTCTCAACTCCTCCCAAATAATCCTTCGAACCTGCGTCCCCGAACTATGATCTACATTTCAAAAGGATTCAAACCGCTAGTAGCCCTAGCTCCCAACTCCCCTAATGATCCAGATATTCAAATCATTGATATCACTCAAGGAAAACATACAATACAACTCATCAATATCTACAATGAAGCGGACCAAGCCAAAGAAAAAGGCCACACCATCGAAAGATGCCTTTACAATACCCCTCTTACTCATCACACCATCCTCGTAGGAGATTTCAACTCCCATCACCCTTGGTGGGACCCCTTCTCTAACAAAAGCTCAAATGCCGACCTACTCGCCGAATGGTTTGAGGATCACAATCTCATTCTATTTAACGAACCAGGCACGAGCACCTTTTATCGAACAAATATGACAAATCCAAGTGTCTTAGACCTTACTTTAGCCACAGATTCAGTATCTCCCTATATCACTGATTGGCAAGTCCTCCCGGATCTTGGATCAGATCACTTAAGCATTCTCTTTGAAGTAAAGGGCACTTTATCCCGTACAACGAATATAGCTCAGCCAGCAAGATTCAATACAAAACTTGCGGATTGGGAAAAATTCGCGAATACCCTCAAATCGAAAATATCGATATCAACCACCTTAAATTCGAGTGAATACCTTAATATCGCTACCTCAGAATCCAACTCTCTTGATTCCCTTCTCGACAAGAGCCAATACATACAAGTATTGGATGAAGCTGCAAAAGAATTCACCCGAATAATCACTTATTCGGCTGAAACCAGTATACCGAGAATCAAGTCCACAAAAAGAGCTAAACCCTGGTGGTCCCCAGAGCTGAAAGCCCTTCGAAAACGACTCTCTAATGCATTTGAGAACGCCAAGATTTACCCGGAAGACGATATGTTCAAGAAAATCTACCAGTCAGCCAGGAATCATTACTTCCAAGCTATTAAAACAGCAAAGAAAAACCATTGGAATGAGTTCCTTGAAAAAGAGGATACCCAATCCATATTCAAGGCAATGTCATACACAAAAGATATACAAACCGAACGAATCCCGAATATTCGATCCAATCCCTCTAAACTAGAAAATTCTTTCGAGGGAAAATGCTCTGCATTTAGATCGACCCTATTTCCTCCTCCTCCATTCACCCCACCGCCCAATTGGGAAAGCTATAAACAATCTAAGAAATGGGAATGGCCTGATCTCACAGAGAGCGAACTCCTAAACGCGTGCTCTGCAAAAATCAAAGGAAAGACCCCTGGCCCCGATGGGATCACTCAAGATATCATTATTCAAGCGTACAAAGCAATACCAAAAGCATTCTTCACCCTCTTCAGTCATCTTATCAACCTTGGTTACCATCCTTCTTGCTGGAAACAAGCCACTGGAGCGATACTCAAGAAACCTTCAAAACCAGACTACTCGGCCCCAAAAGCTTATAGAGTTATCGCCCTACTAAATTGCCTTGGCAAAATAAGTGAAAGAATTCTAGCTCAAAGGCTTAGCTACTTAGCGGAGACTACGCAATTACTTCATTACTCTCAAATGGGTGGAAGACAAAAGAAATCAGCCATCGATACAGCAATCTTACTCACTACCGAAATCGAAAGAAATTCAAGATCCAAGAAGAAAACCTCAACTCTCTTCCTGGATGTTAAAGGCGCCTTTGATCATGTATCTATGAACAAATTATTAGATATCTGCAAGAATCTAAACCTCCCAACCAGCCTAATCGCCTGGATCTCATCTTTTTTGAAGGAAAGGCTACTCAAGCTCTCATTCGATGGCCAAATTGAAACCTTCAAACCGATCAATACCGGGATCCCCCAAGGTAGCCCTATTTCGCCAATCCTCTTCTTAATTTATATTCGAGATCTATTCTCAGCAAATTCGATCAAATATCTCTCATATATAGATGATATAGCTTTAACAACATTTTCAACATCCTGGAAAAAGAACATCATCTCCCTCGAAAGAGCAACTAAACAGATATATGCTCTGGGCAAAGAAAATGCTATTCAATTTGATCTAGCGAAGACGGAGCTAATACACTTCTCTACATCCAAAGATACGAAGACAGCCTCAATCAAGCTTCCGAACGAGGAGATAATTCAACCCTCAACACTAGTCAGATGGCTAGGCATATGGTTCGACCCTGGCCTCAGTTTCAAACAACATGTCACAATCCGAGCTACCCAGGCTAAAACCTCATTCTACCGAATGGCTAGACTTGCTAATTCTGAAAAAGGCCTTAGTCCCAAGGCAATGAGACAGCTCTATATGGCATGCGTCACCAGCATAGCTGACTACGGTTCAATTTTATGGTGGAAAGGGCAAACCAATTCAAGAAAACCAATTCAAGAAAATCCTTCAATCCTTGCAAAACCTCGCCCTTCGAAAAATCCTAGGAGTATTCAAAACCTCACCAATAAAACCAATGGAAATAGAAGCCGCATTGTGCCCTCCAGAAGTACGGCTAAATGCTGGAATCAAACAATACGCATTTAGATTATTGAAAATCTC
Organism: Sclerotinia sclerotiorum 1980 UF-70; assembly: GCF_000146945.2. Classification (NCBI taxonomy): domain Eukaryota; kingdom Fungi; phylum Ascomycota; class Leotiomycetes; order Helotiales; family Sclerotiniaceae; genus Sclerotinia; species Sclerotinia sclerotiorum. The sequence goes on along the minus strand of NW_001820814.1, from coordinate 280,489 downwards.
GCCTTCTCATCCTGTCAATTTAGTAGCTACAAAGCTGGCTACAGAAAAGGAGAATCAAGATGTAGTTGCAACCCCTCAAAGAAAGCAATTAAAACCTACTCAACTCGAAAAGATCAAAAATTCAATTCAGAAAGACTTCGATCCTCTCACTTTGGAAGGAATCCATCATTTCTACTTTCCTCCTTGGAAGAAAGAAGTTCCATATAAAGTCAATATCAGCAAATTAGGAAAAGAAGAAGCTGCGATGATTCACAATCTGGCTTTCAAATATAGGTGCAAAAATACCATTACAATATACACCGATGCCTCATCCACTTTAGAGGGAATAGGGGATTGGAATCGGGATAGCGGTTATCTTACCAAATGGCCGAATTTCTCATCAAGAGACTATCAATATAGGCGTGAATCAGCTTGTCTATAATGGGGAGCTCCTAGGAGTTACTAAAGCGATCGAATACGCAAATTCAATAGCCCAACCAGGAAACAAGTTCAAGATATACTCAGATAATCAAGCAGGATTATTCCGGTTGAAAACCCCCTCCGATTTACCTGGTCAATCATGTCAAATCAAAGCTATAAAAGCTGCGGAAGCTATTCAAAATAAAGGAGCCGAAATCTCTCTCAATTGGGTCCCTGGACATACATCTGTACAAGGAAATGAGCTAGCTGATTCTCTTGCAAAAGAGGCGACCAAAATACCATCCTCATCTCACGAAACCAGTTATGCCTCCATTGGAATGGATATAAAAAGAATGAAATCAGAGAACTGGATAACCATCCTTAACACTAACAACTTTCATCAACCATCGTCAACATATTCAAGAAACTACCCCTGGAAGATCAGCTCAAAAATCAGAATTCCAGGAAACATCAAAAGAAGCACAATCTGTGCTCTGTTCCAACTCAAAATTGGACACGGATACTTCAAATCTTATTTGAAACGATTCGGTATCTCCTCTAATGACAATTGTAGATGTGGGGGAAAGGAATCTCCTGATCATCTTCTGCTCAGTTGTCCTTTATATAAAATGGCAAGGAAAACCCTCAATAAGGATAACCCCACAGTCCGACCTACCATGAAATATCTGCTTCACACTAAAGCAGGAATCATCAAGACCCTCGAATTTATCGAGGCGACGAGAATAGCCACCAGATCATGGCATCTCAATAGAATGCATGAAGAAGAAGAGGAAGAAGGCGGAGAAGAAGGGGGTGGACCGGAAGATTGTGATTGAATTGATCAATTATGGCCAATCTGGTCAATTTAGTCAATTTGGTCAATTTGGTCAATTTGGTCATTTTGGTCAATTTGGTCAATTTGGTCAACTTGGTCAATTTGGTCAATTTGGTCAATTTGGTCAATTTGGTCAACTTGGTCAACTTGGTCAATTTGGTCAATTTGAGCAATCACCCCAATGTCAAATTTCATTACATTTCATTTGTTATTCCTCTTACTTGAATACGAGAGTATCTGTAAGGCGGGCTTGGTTCCCTAGTATTAGTTTTCACTTCCCCCATTCAAACTTTAGAAGATTGAGGCTTTCAATCTCCCCAACCTGTATTAGCTACGGTCGAATAAGGCCAGCCACCCTCCATTTACTATTGTTAGAAGCCTACAAAGCTCCTAGCCGTCTTAGATAGTCATAGACTCAGTGTAGACGTTAATTTAATCAATCAATCAATCAATCAGGAATAGAAGTTACCGGTACTAATCACGTGTCGTGATTAGTAATACGGTTACCTAAACAGGCTAGATTAGACGAACCATAAGCAGGCATATTGGTCCCCTCCGAGGATACCAAGAGGAGATTAATATGCCTACAGACGTAGTAATATAGTCAATATAGAGGCCTCTTCCACCCAATCTTTTAATATTATATAATATTAAATATTCAATAAAGATTATTTAAATTTTAAAATATAATAAAATGTTATATAATTATGTTAAAAGGAATGACCTCACACAGGGAATAGTGGGAAGCTGATAGGGCAGAACTGAGGTAATATTGGTCTAGTATATTAATGTGACGGAAAAGTCGTAAACGGAGTCAATTCAATTACTTAGAATCTAAAACTAAAGAACTAAGAAGATTCTAAGTAAGGAGGTCTTTATATACAGGGCTAGTGCACGTGAGCCACTAGTGGGATAACAACCGTCACGTAACAATTAATCTCTCTTCTAAGTTCTACGGAAGTGCGAAGCTCTCTTACAGAGAGCTTCTCAATCTAGTCCTAATAGGACTAGTGCCCTGCGCACGTGCTACGCAGGAACCATTCACTTTAACAAATTATTTTATAATACTTTTATTTAAAAATTATATTAATTTGAATTTAAGAAATTTCAAAATCTTATTTATATTTTCAATATTTCTTTCTATAAAATAAAAATATTTAAAAAAACATTCCTTAATTTTTATTAAATTTCAATTAATTATCTTTACTATTAAAAGATTGGGTGGAAGAGGCCTCTATATTGACTATATTACTACGTCTGTAGGCATATTAATCTCCTCTTGGTATCCTCGGAGGGGACCAATATGCCTGCTTATGGTTCGTCTAATCTAGCCTGTTTAGGTAACCGTATTACTAATCACGACACGTGATTAGTACCGGTAACTTCTATTCCTTTTAACATTTACAAAAATTTAAAAATTCAATAAGTTATTCTATCATTTGTGTCACACTCAAGAATACTGGGTAAAGTATCTTGTATTAGAAAATACTAAGCTAAGGAGAAAAGAAGAAGGAAAACAAGAGTAGCGAGTTTTCCTATGATTAAATACAAACGGGGCATGCCACGTGACCCAGAGGTGTGAGGCGTTGTCACACTCAAGAATACTGGGTAAAGTATCTTGTATTAGAAAATACTAAGCTAAGGAGAAAAGAAGAAGGAAAACAAGAGTAGAGAGTTTTCCTATGATTAAATACAAACGGGGCATGCCACGTGACCCGGAGGTGTGAGGCGTCACAATTTGATATATAATTATAAAGATTAAGAAGGGTGAAAAATCTTCAATTTTGATGTGTTTTCGCTCAGTGTGCGGTGAGTAGTTTCCAGAACTCTTAGAATATCATGTCATATCTTGAACGGCGTGAACTACAGTTACATTGGGATACACACCTGGTTCGGATAAGATTTTCACTTCCGTCGTGATCCTCAAATGCAAAATAGAGGCGCGCAATTCTTGGACAGAGGCGAGAGTCGCTGTTGTGAATTGAAGATCTGCACCTCCTTCTACACCAAGCCATCTATCAACTCATTCTAGCCAGTTGCAACATCTTGGGAAACTACAGGGGCTAGACCTATTGACGAACCTGGGACCCCGGGCAAAGCTCGTATTTTAATGAATTTTGCGAAGAGGGGATTTCACTAAATGTAGAAAACACAGAAGCGGAATTTCTATCCTCAAGCTTTCCATTGAAAGATTTCAAGACTCTCTCTACAGATCAATATGAAAAGTTTCGAATTAAAGTGCTCCTCGGAGTCCACAGACTCGGAAGACCATGAGACACTACTTGACGTTCATGATCCATTGTATAGAGATTCTGATACATTAACTACAAAAATTTCAGAGTGCTTTCGATTTTTGACATCATGGCGGTTGGTTTTGGCTGTTGCCTGTGCCATATATATTGTTTTTTCGGCTCCTTTGCTCATAATTATGAGCCAAGATCGTACTCTCCTAGTACCATACTGTTTGTGTCCATCGTCCCTGAGAATATACTTTTCCATTGACAACATTACAGCACCGGTCAACGGTATGATATCATATGAACGGCACCCTTTGTACTTTGGTGAAGATCCCAAGTTTGCAGGAGCACCAGAAGATGTTGATGAGGCATGGGACTACCTGCTAGAACGTATGTAAAACGATTCCCCTTCTCTAAACTTCTTCACTTTTCACACTAGTAATTGATTGCCAGCCATCAATATCCGCACGTCTAAAGAGGAATTGAAAAAGGCTCGTGCAACTTTCAGCAAGGATATAGTGCAATTAACAAATGGAGACTACGTCTCAGTTCTCTCGGTACATCATGAGCTTCATTGTCTAGTGAGTCATCTTTCGTACGAGCAGAACTTGCGTGCCTGTTCTGTTGTAGCTAGACTTTGCCGCACGTCTAACTGCGCCGCAGAACGCATTGCGAATGAACATCTTCCATGATTATTACTTTCCAAATGCAACAGCAGAAGAAGAGGAGTATAACATATTACACATGAGTGAGTGATTTCAGTGTCTTTCCTTTGTGAATCGTTGGCTGACAGCTTAACAGCCCATTGTGTCGATACTATCCGCCGTAGCCTGATGTGTAAAGCAGATGTCGGCCTATATACGGCATATTGGATCGGAGACCATAATGCTTTCCCCAACAAAGAGCTCCGGTCAGAATCAGAGACGGTGTGTGTAAATTGGGAAGCAATTGATGCATGGTCAAGAAAGAGATTGCTTCCAAAGTACAAGTATAAAACTCGGCCGGGGCCATTTGAGATATATCCTCCGACGGCGTAGCAGCTTACGAGCGAAGATTGAGAGAATGTTGGAAAGATCTCGCGAGTATCGAAAGAATGGTAACCAATAGGAGAAGGTCAATATGTGTGTGGGGACACAGAAATGAAATGGGAACTGTCCTGTTTCTAGTCATTTAGTACCGTAGCCACCGAATATAGTTTGTGCATGCAGATATTGTAGCAAAAACACCGACTAAATCTTCCACGTAAGATCTTACATTCTATGCTCAAATCAAAACATTCGCTTCATGCAGTGAAATCTAATCACTTGGAATATGATCTGCCACTTATACAAAATTGTTAGTAACGTACGATCACTGGAAAATTTCCGGTGGGCTGCATTAGGATACGGGGTGAGACGACGTTGTCATCAATAACGAGAACGGAGGGGGCGAGGGAGGGGCTAGAAAAATATTATCTGCATCAACCACCGAGCTTCTTACTGGCTCTTAGCTTTCTGTTTTTTTTTGGTTTTTTTTTTTCAAAACACCTTGTTTACCCCAATTGTAAGCTCAGCCTTTAATCTCTAGACGAGCACATGCTTGTGCATGGTTCCGTCATTGACACGGCTTAACGCATGGTCGTATTGCTTACTGTAAGAAGCGAGACTTTCGGCCGGCACAGTTTCCTTCTTTCAAATGGTTTGTGGAATGATCGCTTGCATTGCCTGATATATTATAGTATAGATTTATCAAAAATGAAATAGAAATTGAAGCAAAATCTTAAATGAGAGGATTTCTTCCAATCAGGTATTCTATCTCATGGGTTAAGATGATTCCCAATTAGTGATAGCCTACCCAGTTCACCGAGTCCAGATGGCACAGCCTGTTATGGAGGACAGCATGCTCAGTTATTGAGAGCGTCTGAAATGATATCAAAATGCCGAGGCCCTTACTCAATCAAGAGGCATTCAATATTCTGATATTATACTCTTATAATTCAGAACTTGAACTTTTGATTTTTCTTTTTTTAATTGTTACGTGACGGTTGTTACCCACTAGTGGCTCACGCGCACTAGCCCTGTATATAAAGACCTTCTTACTTAGAATCTTCTTAGTTCTTTAGTTTTAGATTCTAAGTGATTGAATTGACTCCGTTTACGACTTTTCCGTCACATTAATATTATATTAAGATTACAAGAAGCTTTCAACCCGTGTAATTTGAGTCTTGATTTCTTGTCTGATTAATAATAAATTAAAAGAGATTAAGAAAAATAAAAAGATTAAAAAAGAAATAAAATTGATTAATAATTATATATCAAATATATATATTCTAAAATAAAATTAAATCAGTAAAAGAATTAAAACAATTTAAAAAGTTAAATAAATTTATTTTTAAAAAAATTTAAAAAATATAATATATATTATTACCAAATTATATAAAATAAAAAATTGATTCAAAATTTAAATTTCAATATAAATTAATTTTTTATAATTTTCAATAAATTCTTTTTAAAAATAATATAATTTATTATAATAATATTTAAACCTTTTAATAATATAATAATATCTAATTAAAAAATATATTAAAAAAATATTAATTATATAAGTATAAAAACTATATGTAAGTATATAGGCTAACCAGAACGGGTTATGAACCTGTGACACCAAGTATTTAAAAAAGATAATTATTCCTATAGATTAAACCTCATCCTATAGAATAACTAAAGTGAATTCTACTTTCAGGATATCAATCACATGGTATTTTCACTAGTATTGATGCCAGTACCTCGGCAACCGTATCATATAGTTCGATAATCTCATACTTTCAGTTCTCTAGGCAAAAAAATACGAATATTATTGATATATCTTACTGAAGTTTCACTTACACATATAACTTTTTATCGACAACTACCTTCCCTTCCACGGCATAAATTTTTTTTCCGAGCACACAGTGTTTCTTAAAGTGCTTCGCACGTCAGTTATTGTCACCACACGTCCTTTGAGAGTCTTCTCTTGCAAATAAAGGCTCTTCCAAGTTTCATCTAGCTCAGGGAGACACAACAATTTTTTTTGGATCAAATATGACCGAGGGTACTGCAGAGTTCATAGTTTCAGGCCTTTCCGAGCCTTGCCAGACTTGGTACAAAATTGTCGGTGACCTCAATACATCTAAAATACCATTAATTGTAGTCCACGGAGGACCAGGAGCATGCCATGAGTATCTGCTTCCATTGGAAGACCTCGCAAAATATATTCCTATCATCTTTTACGACCAAATCGGCAATGGGCTATCGACTCATCTACCAGACAAAGCTGGAGATGAAGTATTCTGGAGCGTCGCACTATTCCAAAATGAACTCGATAATCTCATAAATCATCTAGGATTAAAGGATCGACCGATTGATGTCTGCGGACACTCATGGGGTGGAATGCTCGCAGCCGTATGGGCATCTGACCCAGCGAGATCAAGAAACCTCCGACGCTTGATTATCTCAAGCAGTCTGGCTAGTATGGAGGTATGGAAGATTGGTCTCAATACACTCAGGAAAAAACTTCCGTTAGAAATTCAAAAGGTGTTGGATCATGGAGATGAAAGCAAGGATTACGAGAGCCCGGAGTATCAAGCTGCCATGGAAGTCTTTTACCAGCGCCATCTCAGTCTTGCTAGACCATGGCCAGCACCCGAAGTTCAAGCTGTGCTGAACTGGTTCGCAAGGGATGCGACTACGTATGGTACTATGTAAGGCTGTCAGTTCTCTGCTCCATGTACATTCGCTAACAATAGTCTAAGGTATGGCCCTTGTGAGCTTGTCCCCAATGGAAATCTTCGCAACTGGACGTCGATTCCGAATTTGGGCAAAATCAAGGCTCCGACGCTTTTGATCAATGGAACTGAGGATGAAGCACAGGGTGTGGCAATGCAACCATTTTTCGAGCATATTGGGAAGGTTAAGTGGATCGTTTTGGACAACGCCGCACATTTTTGCCACGTTGATCAACGAGAAAGGTTCATGAAACATTTGAAATCATTCCTAGTAGACGCTTAAAAGCAAGCACATTAGGAACTTTGTTTAATTGGTGGTAGTAGATATGACCGGAGGAGACCGGTGTTTTCACAACATAATTTTATCCCACATGCATACAGTGCATCTAAATTTCACCACCCCTTTATTTCATGCATTAAATGGATTTACTATGTGATATTCCTGTAGAGAATAGTTTTCACAAGCATAATATTGAAATTTTTGATGAAAGCCATTTCACGGAGAATCTGCATGGCAATATCACTTCCTAATTGCGTAAATATTCAATACAGTGGCATCAAACACCTATACGTTTCTACAGTAATCATATTAGGAGAATTCCTTCAGCAAACAACCCCATTAAAAGATTCTGAGTCATAATCCCGCCGAGTACAAACAACGACCGACAAGTAGGTGCAGGCATTTGTATTAATCAACGTACATCCGTCAACAGATAGTAAAATTGTGTGATGCTACACTTGATATGCTACAAGTTAGCAGCGACATTTGCACAGGATTCGACTGTCGTCTGCCTCTGCGGCACAGCACCCAAAGACAAATTATCGGGGTTCCCTACGTCCCCCAACTTTCTTCCAAGAATTCTTATTCTTTTCTCGAATCGTGAATTACAGTCATGGAAAATCAGAGCCGAGAATCTCTCCCATGGAATGCCACCGAAGAAGAAACTGAATGTCTCATTCATGAGATTGATGGGATTCCTATTACTGCTTGGCTTCTGACATTCACGGGTACTATAGCACAGCTCAGAGGCTTCGAAACTACAATAGCATAGCGTAAGACTCGATATCCACAAAAGGTCACGTTCTAATGAATAAAACAAAAATATCTTCAAAATTCATTTGGGAATAAACTACTTCTTAGCGCCTTATGATTAAGAAATTGCACAACAAAGATGATTGATAATGCGTTCTTATTCTTCTAATACCTTAATCCAATGCCATTTGCATTACTCTTGGATGCGCGCGTTGGCCTATACAAAACGATGCTCCTAAATTTTGCGGAAGTAACCCATATCTCCCATGCGTATCGACAACAATTAAAGAATATATGAGTAGTCATACTTGCTGAGTACACAGTATTGTTTGTGACGGCTATTCTAAGATCACTAAATCATGGAGCTGGTCCTGAAGATCTTATTACCACAATGGTTTTGACTGAATTGGCCCAGGGAAGCCTGTCTACGGCTATATATCACTTCATTAGGATGACTATTCATGCTTCTACTCCATTTTTACCATCTTTGCATCTGCTTCTCCCTGGAAGCAGCATATGTTAAACTAAGATATTATTCTATTGTAAATTTACTACTTATTGCAAGTATTCTTCATTTCGTTTGCGAATCAAGACCATTTTATGCCTTGCATTTTTCATGTTTCTTCTTCAGCTTCTGTATTTGAATTCCTCTCCGGGATTGAGACTCAATGTATTGACTATTCATATTTCATTCTGATAGTTTGTTTCATTTGCCACAGTTTCAAGACTTGCAGATAGGTTTTTGCGAAAATATTATACCAGTGCTTAGGAAACGGAAGTATTAAATAATTAGTCTAATATCATTTGGCTCGATGAAATATTTCGTATCGCATCATCTCTGTTTTCGCTTAGGACATTACCCCTCATGCACACTTCTCTAAATATCTACTTCGCAAATTATGAATCGGGACAAGCCCTGAAAGGCCAATTTGAGCACTAGAAGATGAGAAGAAAATAAAGCTACAGAGCAAATCAATCGCAAACGCGCAATGGCAAGAAGTCATACGCACAGAAACTTCAAACATATATTTATCTTACTCATATACCAACCAATCAACACACACTCACAATTTGCTCCCACCCACGAGCTAAACCCTTTATTAACACCCCATTATATCATTAACCTCTGTTTCCTACTTCACAACAGCGTAATAGGCATTAAAAAGTATCAAGCCCCATCTCTATCCCTCCTTATCCGATCGCCTCCTGAACTTACCACCATCCCTACAAGATAACAATTCACTAAGGCATGTACAACCAGGTGCGCCAGAAACCTTAACCCACTCATTACGCAAAAGCACTCCCGTTTCCAGAGCATCAGTATCCAAGTCCAACACAAAAGTAAAATCAACCAAATGATGCTGTAATATTAATTTTCTCAATCTGAAAGTTGTCTCCCGATTTCCTCCTCACGCGCGATAACTAGCTTATTAACACCCTTCTCTATTGCTCGAAAACATTTCTTAAATCCAAGATCGTTGCAATATTTTTCGTGAAATGAGGTATAGCTTAAACAACAGGATTCGCAATCTTCATCTTTGATGGGTCATCATTTCTGTAATTGCTATTTGCTGATTATGCCACATCATGAATGGATGCGCATCATCATTTTTACAAAAAGCAAAAGCAAAACCTGTCCCATTGTATCTAAAAGCATCCTAAGCTCCTCACCATCTAAAAATGAATAATTTCGCAATTATTTCTAAAATCGCTCCGCGCAGGAGAAAGAAATATTGTCTGATCAGAAAAACAGTATAAATATATATACTATCTTTTATAATCTTATCTTCGTCATTGGTATGTGCGAGGAGGAGATTTTATAAGAGATCTATTAAGCGCAATTGGAGATTATAGGCTGAAATGATAAGTGAACCGTGGTATTTGTACCTTTGAGCTGCTGCGTCACGCTTTTGGTGAATTCTATGTAATTGGATAGCCAGCTTGCGTAGTTCTGAGATAAGAGAACGAAATATTGAGAGAAGAACGATGGTAATTGAGAGGATATTAATCATTGTGATATATTTTGATGTTGGTTGTGTTGCAAATTTCTTCTGTTTACTCGCACGGAGGAGGCCCGGGGTGTTGCGGTACATGTTTCTTCTTTCTAGTGATCGATATTTGTCTTATTTAAGCGTTAAATGGACCTTTTAGTTGATATAAGATGGTATTTGAAGAATTTAAGTCACGAAAATTACAGAAAAACTTTGAGTTATGGACTTTATACTAGATATTGTGTACCTTCTATACCGTGACATCGTGACTGTAAACGCTCAGCTCCCACTAAGCGGCCAGGCCAATGTACTGCTAATACGATATTTTGCGTCTCATATTGATTCATAATTTTCAATTACAATTTTCCTATCTGCGAAGAGCAAAGCCGCGCATCCGTAATTTTGTGAGAAAAAAAAACTTCAAATTTGCAGTTAGCCGCCAGCATTGGCGCCAACTAAGGCGCTTCATTGTATGGAACCTTTGTTGGCATATTCTCATATTTCACCATGGAGCAACAAAATTTCTGGATTCGATAGTATTGCCAAAATAAATGTAATCCGATCTAGCTTAGCTATTTTCCAAAGTTCAAAGATATAAAAACTAAGTTAAAAAGAAGTATAAAATACAAATAAATATATCATTAAAAAAGAAATTAATCAGATCTCATTTATAAACTCAGAATAATTATTTCTAAGAAAATTATAAAACAGAGAATTTTACCATCAATATCCAAAGGGGAATTAAATTAATCAATCTCAGGAGGATGGATGCTAGGGTTTAAGCTCTAATTTGTTTTATAAATTAATTTTACAATCTAAATATTCATTTTTTTTTTTTTAAATGAGATTTTCTTTTGTAGTGAATATTCTTCATCTTGATTGTGTAAAACATTTTATCTTACATCCAAATCCAAATCCAAATCCAAATTCGAATGTCGAATGTCGAATCTTCATGAAAAGAATTTGGGGAATAAGAGGTGGGAAGACAATTATTGAGAAAAATTAAAAAAAAAGTATTACTGATTAGGTATTTAACGAAGAAAGTAAACGATGTATATTTATTTTTATTTCTACGTTCATCTGTATCTCGCATCTTCCATCCTTCATTTCCAGTCTCCCATCCACACTGTACGCAGAATATGAATAATAAAAAACAAATTAAAAAAGAATCATCTAACCACCCATCTCCCTTTAGCTAGAAATATGTATGAATAACCACGCAAATAAGTAACCATATGAATAACCATTCCCCCACAGCAAACCCCAAACCCCCATTAAAAAATCAAAAAAATGTTTCCTCCCCGTACCCTCCACTAGATCTGGCTATAGTAAATATAATCTTAAGCAATCATGCAATCATCGGGTATTTTTGTAATCTTATCTGTATGTATCAGATAATTAGGAGATAAACTCCTCACTGATCTCTTCTGATGTATAGTGCATACCAAGCTACCACTCTTTAGCTCGTTTCTCATCGCTCATCGCAAAATAATTCGCTACCCCAACCCCACGGCAGCCGCAACGGAGTCAACTTCTTTCAACTAGAAATATTTCGCTTAAACCCCTGTGATGAGACTTTTGTCACGGTTGTTTGTCTCCGCCAGCGGTAACTTTCTCATCTCCATTTTTTGACAAAGGATCTGTGGGTGTGAGTTAATGACCACCAGAACCCTTAGTATTACCTGAAATCTTCTCCGCATTCAAATGATCTGTAGTCTTACCCATCAACTCCTTTTGAAAAAGTCCTTCATTCTCACTTTCATCCCCATCCGCATCCCCATCAGATTCAAACCCAAGATCAATTTCATCAGGATTAATCTTATTCTTCATCTTCATCTTCTCATTCTCCTCCATCTTCCCACTCCCCTCCATATCTCTCTTCTCTTCAATTCCACCTTCCTCCCCTCCACAAAAACCCTCACAAACACCCCTCGGAACTTTCCCTAAACCCTCATTCTTCTCATGATCATGATCAAGATCAAGATCACAATTACCACCTCTCTGACTACTAACCTCGCTATCCAAAATAGCTTTCTCGGTATCTGCACCCGGAACAAAATATACATTCGTATCCGCATTTCCGATTGCCAAATTATTTCTGAAGATTCCAAGGGTTTGGATCGCAGAATTCGACGCATTTGAATGAATAGATTGTGTAGACTGAGTCGCAGAAACAAGCGGTCCTCCAAAATTAGCCGCGACATTTTTTGTAGGTTTCATTTGAACCGGAGCTGGGGCTGGAGCTGGGACTTGAGCTTGGCTCTTGGGAGGAAAAGATCCAGGCAGATCATCCCCATCCCCATCATCATCATCATCGACAGAAACAGCAGAAGAAGCAAAAGAATGAATGCTATATTCTGCGGAACTGGGATCTGGGGATTTAGATTTATTTGTGTTTATGGGGGGGAGTGATGTGGTTGAGATGGTAAGACGGGGTCTGGGGGTGGAGTTGCTGGAGGTGGGTGTGTCGGGTATGAGTGCCGTGGCGTTTGGTATTGTAGATTTGGATGTGGATGTGGGTTGAGATGCATGTGCAAATGCTTTTGCGGAGGCAGTTTCGAGAAGCCATTGCTTTCCGGTGATGATTTGAGGTCCGCGTTTTGGGGTGACGAAATTGGGGTCTTCATCTTTTTCAGGGGCATCGGATGGTGTTTCGATGCATATAGATGTGGACTCTGTGCTTGAACCTTTGTGTTGTGCCTCAAGTTCGGAAGTTTCAATCTCTTCGGGACATTTGCTGTTATTCAACTTCGTAGCCTCTTCAGTGCGGCAACCAAATTTTCCGACCGGCCTATTATCTCCCAATCCATCAACTCCATCACTTACAAATCTCCCACCTCTAGCCCCAAATTCCGTCCTCGGAAACATAGGTTTTCTCTTCTCAGGCTCTTTCTCCAATTCCTCCAACTCCCCTTCACAGCTATCTCGCTCAAATTGCAACATCAATCTGAAATCCTTATAACCCCTTGAACTAGAAAACAGTCCAAACGCACTACCTGCCTCATCCATACTTGCAAATTCCATTCGGAGAGTTCCCTCTTCATCAATATACCATTCCAACAAACTATTCGACTTAAACGCATTTCTGCCAGCTAAGTCGCTCTCGAGACCTCGAAGCGAGATATTTTGAGGGAAATTGCGGATTGTGAGGATACGGGTACGATTGAACTCAAAAATTGCCTTGATTTTTGCAGGACAGAAGGGGAATGTAGGGGTATGGAGATGAGTGATAATTGCCTTGGCTACATTTTCCTCCTCACAGTCCGATGTACCGAAAGTGATAGGATGAGCATTGGCATATTCGACATAAGCCTCCGCATCCGCCTGATTAATAAACGTGATGAGCGCAGAGTTACTCCCCAAAATATTCATCGTGTCCAGTAAAACCGATGAATAAATTCTCCCACCTCGAACACGAGCAAGTACATCTCTCAAATCGATATCCTTTGGGAGTCCACCAATATGTACCCCACGCAAGGTATCATGATCATCTGCCTTGGGAACATAAACCACTCCATATCTGAAATAATCAGGGAATTTGTGTTCTCTCGAATCAGAAGCTCGCATGTGAGTGTTAATTTCATCATCTCTCTGTTGTGGTGTAGCCCAGATACTCGTACCTTCGCTCATATCTGGGGGAAACTCGGAAGATCTTGGTCCATTGGGTGCATTGCGATTGTTGAAACGTGCATAATAGTTATCACGATTAGTATATCCACGATTAGCATAATTATCACCACGAACAGCTTTCTCAGGAGAGAATTCAAATCCAGATTTGAGAATTGCGGGAGTGGGAATGTTGATGAAGTTAGCGTCGGCACGTTCTTGATAGAGAATTTGATCTTCGATTTTGACTGGTTCTTCTTCTTCGTCGGAGCTGAGGACATCATCAAGAGTATTGAAATTCTTGATGTTTCGTTTTTTGGGAGTTGAGGGGAAGGTCGGATATCCTCCTGGGACGGTTAAGCTACCGTCTTCAAGTCGACCCAAAAGCACCACATTCTCCTTTCTCAATTTCTTCACCTCTATCCGTAGCTCTTCCAATTCCCCAGTATCAGGATCCCTTAAATTCTTTGCAATTAGCTCCGAATTATTGGAAACATTACCCAAGGCTCTAGCAATAATCACTGAGCTCTTGATAGCTTCATCCTTGTCTTTTGTAGCATGAGCGAGATCGTTCTCCAAAACCGCTATGCGAACCTTGAGGCTTGTGATGAAGTCAACCTGAGAGTTTGAAAAAGTTTGACCATTACCATAGTGCATGGAGTTAGGAGTCGATGAGGAAGTGAGATTTGGGACATAGTTGCGGCTTTTGTCAAGGTTAGAAGACGCAACACCATTCTGGAGAGATGAAGTAATGTCCATGTTTCCGTAGTCTTGATAGATCTAAGGGATCATGTGTATAAGTTTCACAACAGGGAAATTGTCTTCTGCGAGACTGCAAGTCGAGAAGACTCCTGGATGATGGAGTTTTCTAGATTCTGTCTTAAAGATAAAATGTAAGTGATGCAAAATGGAAAGCAAAGTAGGAATACTGGCGAAACAAGTGTGAAAGTATGTTAAAGAGTAAGTAAGTATTTGTAGATAGTAGAGGTAAACAAGGTTGCGTGTTGTAGAGGAGAAGAAGAATGGAGTAAGAAGAAGAAGAAGAAGAAGAAGAAGAAGAAGAAGAAGAAGAAGAAGGTTCCTTGAAAAGATTAGTAGTGGTTGAAAAGATAGAGAGGATTAGAAGAGGAGAAGAGGGGTTTGTGGATATAGTGAATCAGTCGCTCATCTATGCATGCTCGAACTCCTCCAAGAGGAAAGAAGAGGAGCAGGAAAGTGAATTTGGAAATTCCAAGAGCTATAGCTATTCTGAGACTGCATTTCAAGATGGACTTGTAGTAAAAATGTAAGATCAAGATACTCTCGAGGAAGCGCGTCTTGAGAATCTGCCCTAGGTCAATCACAACACCGATACCATTCATTCCATCCAATTACAAGTATTAATACATCATAGAAACTGAAACAATAGACAATATCATATACAGCTAACAATCAGCCCTACAGAAGCATAAAATCAGTGAATAACTATTCTTATGGTTTGCGTAGCACTAACATGGTAGAATTTACATCTTAAAATATCTTTGTAAATTTCAATTTATATACCATTTCAATAATCATTAAATTCCCTGAAAACAAGAACCTTTGGGTGTTACTAACTATATACGTTTTGCATCAATCCTAAAAGGTCTCTGCTGTATTGACAATTAGAGATGAGAAAAATTCCTCGAAAAAATGAAGGTAGATGAGAACTACTAGGAAACCTTCCCACTTCACTGCCCAAAGCGAGATATTTCCACTAGATTCACTTGCACTGGACAAGAGATGAATATGGAAACTTCATTAAAATACCAGTATCTGATACCTCCTCAAAAATATGCTCAATAAGACTCAAAGGAGTCACTCCCTTATGTGCTGCATAACCATCCAGTTGCGGGTATCAACAAAGCTCCATCCATTATATATCTTCAATACAGACCATATGTCTTAGACTTTTCCCGAAAAAGTATATTCCCAAACCTAACGCCTCAATCATGAATTCCATCATGACTTCAATCATATGCTACAAGATCCAATATTTCAAGTTCGTTGCTTTTTTTGAAGACCTCTGCTTTCCCTTTTACCCCTTGTTGCTTCTGCCGGTGTAGATGTCACAGTCGTCCGAGCTGCTTCTTTATGATGTCCTCCTTCAGCAGCATTCATAGCCCCGTCTCCGTATCCGTATCCTCCTGTTGTACTTTGTAGTTGATGTGGTCCTAAGGCAATTGGAGGTCTCATTTCGATCTCCCTCTCCCTCTTCCTTAGATATCGTCTTCTAAAATAAAATGCTAGTAACCATATACCAGATATTCCGACAACAAGGACAATAAGCATTGCGACCCATTTCACATGGCTAGATAACCTTTGAAGGAATTAGCTGTTTGTAATAATTTCTTTTGTGTCAGGATTGCATACCAAGTTGGATTTGAATTATTAGAACTTGAGGAAGAAGTTGCTGAACTTCCACCACTCGATGCAGTAGTTGATGCCGATGGCGTGTTACAATATTGCTCGTACCAAGTTTCAATTGCTTGTAAATCTGCAGTCGACGTACAACTCGCGGCACCGCACACAGAAGAAACTCCGGTTGTTCCTGTGAGGAAAGGTTTTAATCTGGCATCGGCGCAAAAGCAAGAACTAGAGACATCGGCGGTTTGGGGAGGAACGCAAGCTCCTTGAACATCAGAAAGAGGTCCACATTGTGATGCGCAGGAGGGAAGGTCGGATGAAAACGGAACGATTGCGCCATCTGACAATTGTTGGGCACCAACAATAGCAGGTAGAATTGTCGAAGCAAATAAGAGGATGGGTCGATACATTGTTTAAGTTGTCGCCAATGGTCTTCGCGATTGCGATGGTAATCTGCTGATAGCTTCCAACTTTCAACTCTCTTCCCACCAATTTCGTATCGCTCGAGAATCTCTATTATCGTCCGGTGTCTATCGCAAGAGGCTATCGTAGAATACGGGTAGAAAGTATCTTCAAAGGGACCTAAAATAGGTTGAAACCTAGCGTTCGAGTCTGTTGATGGATGGATAGATGGGTAGATGGATGAATGATGGATTTGACGCAACACGATTTATCGTGATGGTGAGTTCGTAGTCCAGGGATACCTGTACTACCTTATTCTTATTCGCACCAAGTAATTTCGGTAGTTAGTATTCTTGGGAGGATATGCCAAGGTCTTGTTCAAAATGGATGGATGGATTTACATATAAATAACGACAATGAAAGAGAGTGAAGAGTGAAGATACTGGATTATATGAACGAATGTGATACACAGTTGGTTTGGGGGTTTGAGGGTTTGAAGGATTTGGAGGAGTAGTTGTTGTTGATGTTGTAAAAGGGTAAAGGTAGAGGAAAAGGGCCAGTGAATGGTGAATGTGGAGAGAGAATTAAAAAGCTGAATGCAGCTTTTTTGCGGGGCTGTTGATGGGTGAATTCTAGAAGCATGCCATACTCCATGAACCCCCTGTGACATTGAAATGTTCCCATCATAAAAATACGAGACATTCACTATCGCTGTGCACGAAATAGGTATTTACAGTCGAGTATATCTTCTATGTACAGTACATTGGTTACATTGACATTGTACTGAATATATGTGTATAACCTTATATCCTATTCATTTTCCACCACTCTATTCCAGATGCATCCATTCATCGGAAATTTGAAGTTTCCATTTTGTTTCTTCTTCCCCCACAACTTTTCGTATTAAAGTGGGTGAAGCAAAGCTGCATGGTCTACTCCGTGATTCGCCCTTTGGAAGAGTCATAGTGGACATGCTAGGTAGTTTTGAATCAGAAATAAAGTAATCGAGGCTTACTAATTATTTGTCGCTTCATAGTTACTATTTCAGCTCAGATCTTCTATCTTGTATTCGATACCACTCAACGTTTCACAGACCAAATCATAGCCGACAATATCCGACTTCTCACTCTAAACGTTACGGATTACATAGAATCTCCCATAGCGTTGAGCGTACGGGGCTCGGATGTCGGGTTTTACTTCTACAGTGGGTGTGTGATTGAATCGGGGCCGAATTCCTTAAGATCACAACTCAACAAGCGAGGATAAATAAATACAAGTCAAGACGTTAGTGCGCAAATCTGACAAGTTGAGAAAGCCGTTGATAATTGGTATTTGTGCAGGTTGATTTGAGAATTTGATAATGATATTGTGGTTTCTGCTATTCCATAACTAAATGATGGTGGGAATTTCTAACGGGGAAAAAGGGGGGATACTCATGACATCATGTAGTTGTGATTTCTGAAGTATCAAGTCGCCATGAAAAGCTTGTATCGTGGACTAGTTGTCGCGGAGGGCAAACTGTACAAAATGTAAGTCTTAAATTATCTTCATATATGGATATTTCTGTTTCAAATGACTCTATTACACTATACAACAATGATTTGAACGAATGTATGTTTCAAACATTGGACGAGTGGCCGTTCTCAGTAGAAAGAATAGCCACCATTGAAAGATAAAGTGATCGATTGAGAAGACTTTACACGCAAGGCAGCCCTATCAGTAATAAAGACGTTTCATCATTCTGCGGGGGAGAAGTAAGAACATACATTTTTCCAATTCCGCTCACCTATTAAGGAATATTACATCCATCCACCGCCTGGCAGAATCTCAAAAGTTTTGTTGCATATCTGCTACAGGGCATTGAAGCCTAGAGATTCCTATAAGCCTCCATAAACCCTAGTCCAACTCTTCCATTTAATGCTTGTCTATTCTATCATTGACACACCTCTTTGCTTTATCAAAAATGTTAGTCGGCCTTTCGTCTCGGCTGTCTGATCTCGCATCCATCCACATAAGTGATCTATCACACATTTCCATTTTCA
Organism: Sclerotinia sclerotiorum 1980 UF-70; assembly: GCF_000146945.2. NCBI lineage: Eukaryota > Fungi > Ascomycota > Leotiomycetes > Helotiales > Sclerotiniaceae > Sclerotinia > Sclerotinia sclerotiorum. The sequence continues at coordinate 261,817 of NW_001820814.1, read as the reverse complement.
ACTCAAAGCTATTTACCATTTCACTACCCAATAAGCCCTAGCAGTACTCTACCCAGGGCAAAAAAAAAAGCTACAATCCAAATCACCATTCTGGAATCCATCTGCCCCATGACCGCAGGAATTAGACAAACCGACTAACATACAGCTAGCACCTAAATCAACACATATCAAGATCTTGAAATCGCGAGAAATAGCTGATAAATTCTTTGGCTAATCATGCAAAAGAGGAGACGGAGAGTATTCACTTCCGGAGTTGATGTGCTTTTGTATGTAAATACGTCATATATTTTGATAAATTATCAGATTTTGGATGGAGCTAACTAACCAATTGACTCTATGACTGATTAAATAGTGGACTATACGCATAGAACGATGATTACGGGAACTAAAGCGGGAAAGGTATACATACGTACTTAGATGAATGCTGTTAGACTCAATAATATAGCAGGTACGAATATATCGTTTCACTCGTACGATAATGATAAGTCAACCCTTCTTCATACTTACAAGTATTATAAACCTTTCAATGCCGGTACTTGTAATCATGTTTCTGGGGGAGGTAAGATTAGATATATCAGTATTGGATATATAGAGCATGAATAAGATAAGATAGATAGGTGGAAAGGAAGGGTATGTTCCTCATATATGACTCCAAGTGTTAATGTAAATGTAAATGTAAATGATTCGGTAGTAGAACAGACCGCGAGTTTGCCAAGTAAGTATATTCTTCTTCTTCTTCTGCTCAAAAGTTTTAAGCTTATAATCGAAATCCCAATCCCGGGCGTTCTGGTCGAGGATTCTAGCTCCTGTCCATCAGTAGTAGCTATTGTCAAAATTTCTAGTGCCCAGAGCTCTTTCATGGAAGAAAGAAGTTAATAACCTTATATTATGAATCCTATCATCCTAGAATACCCAACAGGGGCAAGAATAGAAATAGGAGAAGAAATAGAAATAGAAATGTATTAGGAAAACAGAAATACTAAATATACATCATGTCATAATCGAACGCAGAGAGAGCAAGTAAAACTCCACTCTTTTAAAAGTACAAGAAAAATTGAAGAAAAAAATGATAAAACATCAAACCTGCGTCCCGCTCCTCGCAACCCCAAATTTTGTCCCCCAACCCCTAGCCTTCCGATCCATATCCGCCCTAACAAACACCATAACAATCCCCATCAGACCCGCTAACAACCAATCCAGAATCACTCTCACAAAACCCCCCCTCACACTCCCCCCAAGCATACTCCCCCTCACCAAACCCGTCAGCAAATCCGTCGTAATAAGTTCCCTTCCAGCTTCTAAACCCTGAATACTCCTCTGAGCTACCATCTGCGGCGTCTGTCCCTCATCGCCATCTTCAAGTTGTTTCGTAAGACCATGTTTGATGCGATTTTCAGCCTCGTATGATTCGGTTAATATCGTAGCGGGGAATATCGTGTGGAGATGAACACGAGGCGCGCTAGGAAATGCAGAGGCATAGAGATTCATTTCTTGAGATAGAGTATCGGAAAGAGAGCGCAGCGCCGCTTTGGCGGGACTATAAGCTCCGTAGCCTGCGAAACTGAAGAAAGCGAGGAAGGAAGCGGTGAAGATGAGATGGCGAGCTGGAGGAGGAGTATTTTTGGTATGGCTAGTATTATCGTGCATTTTATCTTCGATACGAGCTTTTCTTTCCTCGAGTGGTTTGAGCCAGCTTCTTAAGGTCGCGTGCGCCATGTATGCGCTCGTGAGATAATTATTATTTATCTGAGACTGTAGCTGGGATACGGGAGTATCGATGAAGAGGGTAGGGTAGGAACTACCTGCACAACACCACACGGTATCTGGAGGAATTCCGCGATTCCATTCCACGACGTCGTCAATAACACGAACGCATTCATCTGGGGAGCTCAAATCGGCGCTTATATGATGGAAACGCTGGGTTTGGGGATTGATAGCGCCTTCTTTGATGTATTCGATAGCTTGGAGCAACTTTTCCACATCTCGCGCGATGATTACTATGTTGGCGCCTTTTTCGGAAAGTTGCCGTCCAACCTCTTGGCCCATTCCTCTTGAGCCACCGGTGATGACTACTGTCTGTTGATGGAATTAATTTTCTTTACGATGGAATAGGAATGATATATATAACTCACCTTTCCATCTACCGGAAACTCATTCTTAGACGAGATATTGCCCATAGCTTCTTGTACTGAGATGTGTTACTTATTGATGGCTGTAACCTAGGAGTCGCTCGTATTGAATCAATAAAGGAGAAAATGACCAGATATGTAGTTGAAATAGAGTGAAGATGATCGAGGTTAAAAGGAGTGAAGCTTCCGAAGCTATTTAATAAAACCGGTGCTAATTTAATTTCGTATCGACTGTGCCTCTTATACGCAGATGGGGTATCACTACCTTATCAGCCTATTTTCATGGGACAACCAGGGATCGTGACCAAATAGTAGCTACCCCAATGTCATTCAGCCCCGTGGTTGTGGAAGAATTATACAATCAGCGTAGAGGAAATCTATTGCTCAATTGGTCATACTGGAATATATTATCAGCTTCTTATCAGAGTAATCGTGTATGGTGCGATAAGAAAATATACGACAGGTAAAAAGCCCGAATAGCCAATATTGAGTTGATTTTGAAGTCAGCAGCTCAATACTTACGAAGCGAATACAACAAGTCCTACGGTAGCTCACTGGATTGAACAATAGAATTATATCCAGAGTATGGTTGCCATAAGCGGACAAGGTGGACAGGTGGACAGGCTACGAAGCAAAAATAATCAATTAATAGCAAATTCCCAGTCCTTTCTATTGACATATTTTACATGAATCTCTTTTGGATGGAATCGTACCTCCGGGTTTTTATGTATAAACCAACAGCCCCAATCTGTTGACGACATGAGCACTAGCGGCATACATAACGAGAACAACGTCGCTAGTACTAGCGACACAACAGTAACCACAGCTGTGGGGGCCCTGGTTATTGTTCTAGCAATAATCTCCGTGTCCTTGCGATTCTACACACGTTATTTCACGAGAGCTGGATTCGGATGGGATGACTGGCTGATTTTGCTTGCGCTGATAGCCACAATTTTGACAGACGTGTTGGTATTATGGTGTTTGTATCCATTTGCTTGGGTTGGCTTGATGATAAAATGTAAATCATTCCCTGACAAAATAATTATCAGCAACCAGTGTCAACCCCAACGGCCCCTCTGTGGCTTCCGATACAGACCCTAAATATATATATACAGATGCCGACGTGTTCTATACTAAACTGAATTTTGTAGCCACGGTACTCTATTTCAGTATAACCTCTGCGACAAAAATGTCAATTTTGTTCATGTATAATCGAATTTTCTCGGTCTCAAGGGCTTTTCGCTTTCAAGTCTTGAGTGTTGGAGCAATGGTCATGGTTTTCTGGATTGGCTGTACTGTGGCCAATCTATTAAACTGTCGTCCTTTGAAATGGACCTGGCTTAATAGCCTTGATGATCCACGATATTGCTTCAATTATAACATATTCTGGATGGCTAGCGGCTGTGTCGAGGCTTTCATTGATGTATTAATCATCACGATCCCTATCAGAATGACGCTTGGCTTGCATTTGAATAAGGCTAAAAAGTTTGCCTTGACGGCTGTTTTCTTGATAGGAATATTGTAAGTGTTGTGCAGAAGATTATTTGTGTCGAAGATACTGACTGTGACCGAATGAAAGCGTTATCATCACGGGCGTGGTCAAAGTAGCGCTCAGTTACGCACCTGGTAGCCGCGAGCCATCATTCAATCAAACCGAAGTTTGGGCGACGGTACATTGTGGGATTGGAATGGTTTGTGCATGTCTGCCAGTATGCTGGCCACTCATTTTACGTGTTACGAGGTTTCGATCTGCTTTTGTGCAAAGACACTGGCACAAATTCAGTATAAGTTCTCTGAAAGAAAAATTCAAGAACAGGAGAAACACAACCACGCAGCTTGAAAGAACTGCGACGCCTAATACTGGAGACCACTTATTCTTGGATAGCGTGTGAGATCAGTAAAATTGTTGTCGCTCTCAATAAATCAGAGGAAGTTCCAAAGAGATCAGTAAGTCTTCGACCACGAATGATTGTCGACTTTTGCGAGGCACTGATTACTACGGAGCATTTTCGGAGTCGAATATAAAGCTCAGCATGTACTTGTGCAAAGCCGATTATTCTGTCACCCGCGATGGACTTCAAGCAGTTTCGCCTGTTGAGTATTTTCTTTCGCCGGGGTTGGCAAGCAATTGTTGCGATTGAGGAAGCGCATTTGATCAACTTCAGTCGGCTACAAGCAGATTAACTTGCGATACGCATCTCATTTCGACAAAGACGATATCACGGTATTAGGTATCAGACATTCTTTTGCACTGATCGAAATATTCCATGTCCAGAACGTATCCATGCTAATCTTACATATGCTTGGAGACGAAGGCAGAACTTGTCATGGAGGAAAAACACAAAATGAATTTATATCAGATTTGTGGGACTACTACAGAAATCTGCGAGGTATGATGATATTATATTTTAAAAAATTACAGGTGCGAAGGAGGTTGCTAGAATATACGTTGGGACGATGTACATGTGACAACGAGCAGTAAATATTTACATGGAGTAACCTTATATGGAGAGTTTCTTTATGATAGACTCTAGCCATCAAGAACTTCAGGAATTATAATCAGCAGAATTTTGTTGACTGATTGCTGGTATTCAATTAGGTACCAAGAACATATCAATTCCGAGTGATTCTGCGTCGTGATCAATTACCTTGTTCTAGACTTTCTCTTTAAATTTGCAAAGTTCGGGGTAGATGAAGGGCAGATTGAGATAAATGCAAAGTTCAGATGTTGTCACCTGTGCTAGGGATTTCCTGGATGCTTCAGAATAGAGCATAAGTGACACTGAAATTACCAAAGAAAAAAATACATCTCAAGCATTGGCAAAAGAAAACTATCTCTATGCAAAATCAATTCTGAGTCGTATTTTGTACTAACAGCCATTGAAATTTACTGAATAAAATAAATCAAGGACTTGGCTTTCGGGTCTTCCGTTCGACATCTTGAGGAAATGCTTTGTCATGTTTGTTACCTAATCTTACAACCAATTAAAGATAAAAATAGAAGATATGTAGCATCACGTGATCTTACCAAATTCCTGGTGCATCGCCACGTTGCGATCCTTACGAACCGTTCCCATGGTACAAAGACGTACCGCGCGCGTGGGCTATCACTAACTAGAATGCTTACTAGGTAGTATGTATGATCGTTATCTGCAGAAAGTGTACTCGGCGATAGAGAACGGGTCGTGATAAATTTGTACGTCTACGCATCGTTACGACGCAGGTACGTAATCTGTGCTTCAATAAAATGTGTTCGCCTTGCAGATATTCTCATGTTCATTCGTATTGGCAGAAAAGGGCCCCTTTTGCTTTTTCCAAGTCGGTTGACGGACGAATGAGAGATGATTAGAAGATGTGTTTTAATAAGGTTGTTCGTTGTTCCTGGCTAAAGAATCGGAACCTGCTTTTCTGCTCTTTTTCATGCATCCGAATTATCCAACCTAATCTTGTGGAACTCACACACCTGAAGGACGGATGCTCGGAAAAGATCTGGACAAAGGAGATGGGGGATGTCCGTGGAATACGATGCGTAATAATGCTCTGTAAAATAAGACAGAACGATAAAGGTAATCGATGCCGAGAATTCGATGAAAGGTGTTGGAAATTGATAGTTTGTTCTCTTTCATGGTGGTCCTGATTTGATAAAAGCTAACGGCATGGACATGGGTGAACAAAACGTTTATTCAGGAATCCACTTTAGAGTGAAAGAATCCGGTCGGTGAATAATATTATAAGATCTTACATTAATTAGCTTCAATTGCTGGCTTCGTACCGTCTCCTCGCGAGATGATAGGCTATTCCCGTTGCATTAGCACAGTCACCATCAGTTAGGTGAGCTACCTATCAAGGAATTTGATGAACGCAAAAATGTTCACAGGCACTAAACCCAGCCTCAAATCTCCTCTTAGATACTAGAATCTTATCGCTATGGCGGATACTTTGATGGTACCTGCGCCTCTATCGAGGCCGTGCAGTTCCTACTGTACTCCGTACGCACTGCACTGTGTCAAAGAAAATCCTATGATTGTGATTAATTAACTATGATGCATGCAGAAATCCGGAACATCAAATCATTGATTCGATTAGATTTGATTTGAAATTTGAATGTGTTAGGTATTGGGTATTGGGTATTGGGATTGGGTAATGGTTCAGAAAACAAAGCATTACGACTTTCAACCATCATACTCCGTACCTGCTCACGAATACACTTGTGAGGTATACAGTACAAGCTTTCGCCCATGTCATCTAATAACCTTATTGTGGTTGTGCAAATTTCTCCAAATATCATGTCTTTCTTCCTTTCCCCCCCCGTGTTCATTATTAGGTCAGTCCACCACCGCATGGAGCTATCTAATCGGAAAACTACTAGGTCTTCTACTCAGGTACAGAGTGGATGTCTAATTCCGCGTCTAAATCATCCAACCTTTGGTACTCGTAAATTGTATCCTACCAACCTCGTAAAATCATATGACAATCGAATGAGAAGTTTTACTACAAAAATGAATGGTTTAGGCTAAGGAAGGAAGCCAAACTTTGCACAAACACAATAATCTCGTAGACCTTACATTCCATCGAGCGAACCTGGAAATTCTCATACGCGACAACTTTCATGCTTGTTTCACCACTGCGCGCTTCCTCTCAAGCTCCCGGCAATCTCTTCATCTCAGCATTTATTTTTCTGCCTACCCGTTTTCTAATCCTACAGAGTAATAAATGTCTGTCGGCGGTGGATCAAACAAGGATTAGCGATCACTCAAACAAGCAAGCATCCCATTAATGTAGGGGTTTTCCATCAAACCATCCGAACGAATTTGCTTCGAAAGTGCGAAAGGCCGAAAGAGGGACAATCACTCGTTACCTAATCCATATGCTTCCAGAAAGAGTCTTGTTTGACCGGAAACACTGAGCAAACCCAGGACAGCCAACATTGCGCGAATCACATCGGCACGCCCTATTCGCGCAGTAGACGGTAAAAGGTGGACGGAGTATATATTTTTTATTTAGGATTTGTGATACAGTGTGAAGGTACCTGAAGGCTGTGCAGTGCATACGCTGCATACGAGGCAATTTGGCAGAACCCTGGGCTATTGGGGCTCCCAAAAGAGGTCGTCGGCGGATAACAGGGGGAAGATGGCAAAAAAATCTAGCCTACAGCCGCTGATGCTGGATCCCAATACAGGAAGTAGAGGAAATGGTACAGAACTTAACATTGAACAAAGTCCAAGATCTCCTTTGAGTGCAAAGTCCCCGAAATCACCGAGGTCCCCCTTCAAATTCAATACAAAGAAATCGCAATTACTACATCAGGCTCAAGCTCAGGCTCAGGCTCAAGAGCAACAGCAACAGCAGCAGCAGCAGCAGCGGCAGCAGCAACAGCAACAAGGAGAACAGGAACAAGAACAATCTCAAAGAAACGAAACTTCCTCTATGCAAGAAGGCGACCTGCAGATATCCAGAAAAGATTTATCAGTTACCAGTGGGAGTGGCAGTGGAAGTGGAATACCAATATCACAAACTCTTCCTTCTCTTTCCTCAATTCAATCTTCAAGGGCTTCAGATAAGGTCGGCGTAATAGAAAGACCTTCTCGAACGGGATTCTTCTCAAATTATAAAGCAACAAAAAGTGCAAGTAAACTTCAATCATCATCCACCTCACCATCAGATATATCACGCCAAGTGAATGTTGTCGAGGACAATAATATGTCTAGAGACACAGACCGCCCTACGATGAGCGTAGAGGTTTCATCACAGGACACTAAAAGAAGTGGTACGACCCATTTTGTTTCGTCCCTTCCTCTTCAGACAATAATGCCGTTGAATAATTTATCCATATTGAGTGATTCACATAAACTAATACCATTCCAAAATAGATTCAGGTACTACTAGATCATTAGTTAGTAAACCGGTCGGGGTATCGTCAAGATCTGACGCCTCGCTGGCATCATCAACGAACGAATCCCCACAACAGAATTCGGATTCAAATTCCATCAATAATCGAAAGAATAAATCAAAGCAATTCAGTCTCCTCGGCAGAACCAGATCACTGCGAGATGATCAAAGCCCCGCCGAGCCATCTCCGCCAAAAAATAATTATTTGGATCCCGACTCATCCACACATCAACACACAAGTTCCTCAGGTTCTATAAAGACGACGACACCGGCTCGAGGCGACGACGATATGAATTTCAGGGAGATGTCGACTCCAACCAATATTCGACAACGATCGCAAGACCGCCAACATAGTCGCTCTCGAGATAACCGCGGGAAGGAATCCACAAAGGAACACACGAAGGACGGTGGCAGAAATCAATCATCCTTCTCCTCGACATTTAAAGAGGCTGGCGGACATGCATTCTTCAATAATATCAGATCACAAGCAACAAAGGGAGCTGGGGTGATACACAAGAATTTGTTTGGAAAGGGAGGACGAATTAGCAGCTTTGCACAGAAGGAACCTTTGATCGACGACGAGCATTACGTTCTAAAAGTTATCAACAAACCTCTTATCGAACAAACACGACTCACCAGAATATCAAAAAGACTGGAAGATTCAAGGGACAAGACGGAGTTTTGGATGCCATCCTTCCCGTGGAGAGCAATTGATTATCTTAATTACAAAGGGAGCGATGTTGAGGGACTTTACAGAGTACCTGGAAGTGGGCCGCAAGTTAAAAAATGGCAGAGAAGATTTGATGAAGGTTTATAAAACCTTATCCTTAGGCACTTTTGAGAATATACTGACATACCGCCAGAAATGGATATCGATCTCTTCGAATGTGACGATTTGTACGATATAAATATCATCGGCTCAATGCTGAAAGCATGGCTTCGCGAACTCCCCGACGAACTTCTTCCCAGAGCTGCACAAGATCGAATTGCCAGAGAGTGTGCGGGTTCTCAGAAGGTTCCTCAACAACTTGTCGACGAGTTATCTAACCTTTCACCATTCAATTACTACCTTCTCTTCGCCATCACTTGCCATTTGTCTCTTCTACTCGCCCACTCCGAAAAGAATAAGATGGACTTTAGGAATCTGTGTATATGTTTTCAGCCTTGCATGAAGATGGACGCATTTTGTTTCAAATTTCTTGTTTGCGACTGGAGGGATTGTTGGAAGGGTTGTAAGACAGAAGCGGTATATATCGAACAGGAGTATATGCTCTTTGACCAGATGCCACCGGGAAGTGCTGGAGGATGTAGCAGCATCGCTGTTGAGAGTCATGATGAGAGGAATGTTAGCAGCTCGGACAGCAGCAAGCCATCGAGTGTCAGCCTCGAGCATCAGGGTCGAAAACATAGCAATGAGAAGGGTCGGAAAACCAGTGGGGAGAAGAACCAACGTCGCAGCCCGGATATTGAGAAGAACCAACGCAGAGTCCCGGACATCGAAAAGAATCAACGCCGAAGCCCGGATATTGAGAAGAACCAACGCAGAGTCCCAGACATCGAAAAGAATCAACGCCGAAGCCCGGATATTGAGAAGAGCCAACGCAGAGTCCCAGAGATCGAGAAGAATCAACGCAGAGTTCCGGAGATTGAAATAAACCAACGCAGAAGTCCGGATATTGAGAAGAATCAACGTAGAGGCCCAGACGTCGAGAAGAATCAACGTAGAGGTCCAGAGATCGACAAGAATCAACGCAGAAGCCCAGACAGCGAGAGAAACCAAAGGGAGGTTGCAATGAGTCAAAGTAGTAGTATGAACAGTATCGATACTGTCAGCACCACTTTGACCGTTGTGCAACCAAATAAGCCTCGAAATGGTGATCTCAGACCATTGAGTCCTATCAAGCCACTCTCTCCTATCGGGTTTTGAATTTCGTCTGCGTAGCATCACAACAGCAATAATACAACACATACTAGGTAGGCTTCCAGGAGTCACGCCAAAATATCGCATATCATTACGGTTCCACCCTAAGTATTGGAGCACTACGGTTCCCCTAGAAAATGGTACGAACAAATATACCGGAAGATATTGCATTTTCCTCGGTCGAAATTTCATTGCTTACGGACTTTGGGAAATGGAATGGACTGGACGCATTCGACGAATTTCCTTTATACAGTCACGCACAAACGTCGACGAGATCTATATCTACACAGTTCTTGACGTTCGTTTTGTCCGTTCACGCGACACAAGTTTTTCCTTTCCATATTAATGGTTTTACAAAATTTTCATGCTTGTTTTGTTGAATACCCTCCAGCGCAGCATGTTTGAATCTTGACAGCAAAGCATATCAGCACAGAAGGCGGGTTTAATAGGGATGGGTCTGGCAATTGGAAATGGATAGTGGCACATGGAGCGGATCGTTATTTGAATTTTTTTATTTTTTTATTTTATTTTTTTGAGGAATTATAACCATGGGGCGTGATGGAGACGGATGGATTGGGGGGCGGGGGGGGCTATGGATGATCTGTTAGGAAGCTTAGAGATGAGGTCCCATTCATCGCTTCATGTCGGTTGAAGCATTTTCGCTATTAGGCACAAGGTAGATGGGGCGAGGAAGGACCTGTTTGTACGATAGTCAGAGAGTATGTTACGCTTGGAGCCTAGGAGGCCAGGGACCACAAATTAGGGTCAGGAGCATTGAAAGATATTGAGAACAACTTGGAGATCATATCGACTTGGCAAAATCTAATCATCGATTTGCCGTTCATATCTTCCTATGAGCATTGAATTGAAATCAATGCTATGTACTATTATGATTTTTGGGTTCATACTTGCTTGTTACTGTGATTTATTGTGATCCAATATAGCGCAACACTTTTCTTTTCCCTTTCCACGTGCAATGATTTTCCTCATAACGCCAATGATAACCCATGCCAACGCCATACAATGAAGTCCACCATCATTCCGTCTTCTATCATACCATCCACTTTCCCCCTCCTTCCTCTCATCATGTCAATATTCCACCTCGACTATTTAATCCCTCTTCCCTCCATGATTCTTCCTATCACTCCTTTCATTCTTTCTCTGCATTCTCTCATTCCTCCTAACCTTCTCCTTTCTCTCTCGTCTTCCATCGTTCTGTCTCTCAGTTCCTTCCTTTCTCTCGCGCTCCTGCTTCTCATTCACCTCCACAATCCAATCGTCTTCTCCCTTTTTATTTATTCCCTTATATCCCCATTTAGGAACCCATTCACCAGTGGATTCATCATATACAAGCTTCTTTTTGGCCTCGGCAGTCTTGGGTTTAATGCCTTTCTTAGCGGCAAATTTCTGCCAGGTGGTTTGGCCAACTGGTGGGGGAAGAGGCTAGAGAAGCGTTAGTTAGCTTGATCAAATACATATAGATGAGATCCCAGTGCAAGAAATGCAATTGCAAGAAAAAATCGCATACCTTTTCTCTAGGCAACTTGGTAGCGATTGCAGGCAAACTCAATAAAACTCCATTGGGCGTTGATGCAATGGGACAAGTGCTCAATAACTGGTTCAACAATGCTTGCGCGCCATCTCGCGCAGTAGCGGCGAGATCAGCTTCGAGGTTTTCGGATGTGGTGAGGAGGAGCGGGTTTGGATCCTCGGCGAGGAGGAGACCGAGGTCAAAGGTGTATGGAGTGGGTTTATTGACAATGACGGGGAGCTTAGATGGTTTTTGGGGAGCGTCTTCGGACATTTTGACTGTGAGGTTGTTGAATTAATTGAATGGGTGAAGATTCGATTTGATTTTGATGGAGGAGAATTGAGATTTAGATAGAGGAAATAAATTTTGGAATGCTGCTTTTGCGGGACATCCCTGCGCGGCCGCAATTTAGCGCGGGATGGAATGATCCTAGTCGAGAAAGATTTCTGGAGCGAGAGGGACGACACGTCGAGCGGGATTGGGAATTCAAAACTCACTGAACCTACCGCAGATATGGCATCCTCAGGATGTTGGAAATGTCTCGCCAGACCGAATACTTCGCAATTGATCCAAGCTAATCATGCTACCTTGCGACTTCCGGTTACGGTTGCAGCTACCGCGGGATTTTCTACAAGTGCGGTGGTGTATAAGAATCCGTTGGGGCTTAAACCAAAGGGGCCAGGGGCCTTTTCGCAAAACCAGGCTAGGGGTGGGAAGACATTGAAGATTAAGAAGAAGCCGCCGCCTGTTAGGACGGGAAAACCTCCCGCGGAGGGAGAGAGAAAGGCGATGAGGAAGAGGATCGTGCTCAGCAATACGAATGCGTTGGAGGTAGAGCTGGAGGATTTAGGCTTGGAAAATGTTGGAAGTGAGAAATTGCTGACAAAGGTTGTGGGATTAAGTGGAAGTACGGTGGATAGTTTGAGGGCGAGTGAAGCATTTAAGGTTACACAGGGATGGAATTTATTCAGGAGGCCTGCGTTGTTGGTTAGAGAGGAGAGTTTGATGTGTGTAAAGCTGTTAGAGGAGGCGGAAGCGGAAAAGAAGACAGAAAAGTTGGTGGTTGATGGGGGGAGGGTATCAGGGAAGAGTCTGATGCTTTTACATGCTATGGCTTCAGCTTTTGTCAAGGGCTGGATTGTCTTGCATATCGCCGACAGTATGTCGTTATTTGTTTTGCACAGATTGAATTATGCTAATAACATTTACAGCCCAAGAACTTGTCAACGCTTGCACCGAATATGCTCCCATACCAGATAAAACACCAACTCTCTTTTCTCAAAACGCATACACTGCAGCGTGGCTAGAACGTATTGGCAAAGCCAACGAAGCAATTCTTGATAAACTCTCATTATCTCAAAAGCATAGCCTTCCTATTCCTGTTCAAGAGAATATATCACTACTACGACTTTGCGAGCTTGGAGCTCGCGAGCCTGATTACTCCTGGCCGATTTTCCAAGCATTCTGGACAGAAATTACAGCCGCAGGCCGACCTCCAGTGCTCATGTCTTTGGATGGACTTCAATGGATCATGCAGAACAGTCTTTACCGAAACGCAGATTTTGAATTGATTCATGCTCATGATCTAGCTGTTATCAACCATTTTGTGCAATATCTTTCAGGCGAGAAATCCCTACCTAACGGAGGTGCTGTACTTGCAGCCACATCGCGTAGTCACGCACCAATATCCCGATCCATGGATCTAGCCATCGTGCAACAAATGGACCGACAATCAGAACAAGAACTCACAGAACGCGATCCCTTTGAGAAGAAATACGACGAGAGAGCAGATAAAGCATTACAGAAAATTCAAGTCATGTGGTTAAATGGATTAAGCAAGAGGGAATCAAGATGTATCATGGAATACTGGGCGCAGAGTGGTGTATTGAGACAGAGAGTTGATGAGAAGACGGTGACGGAAAAATGGGCCCTGGCTGGAAATGGAATTGTAGGAGAATTAGAGCGTGGTGCTTTGAAGATGAGAATGTAGGTTTTTACAGAATGAATCAATATTATCTGTATATGTATGTGTACAGTTTATGAGACTGGTGTGAATGTGATGGATCATTATTGGTACCGAACCTACTTTCAGTAGAATTGTATACTTTCGCTCTAGAGAGTGTTTGAGTGGTTCTCTGTATCTCTAGATCTAAGACAGTCGTGGGATGTTTCCATATACTAAAGGGGTGTAAATTACCCCCCTTTCGATATGAGAGGACAGCTGATTGGGGATAAATTTTGAAGAGAAAAGGCTTGGGTTCTTGAGGTCTTGAGGTATATATAGATTTCTAGATTTTTAGGTATCCGATGAGAATTATGTTGTGCAATAGTAGCCTATGTCACACTTTTGGGTTGAAGCTGGAAGGAAGTATCGTTGGTTGATGTCATGGATTCAAAAATTAGGGTGTTTGCTTGTAAGATCTTATTTTGGGATGGTTTTGGAAGGTTGAGGTTGTGAATTTATAGTCCATTTATGGCGCATTATTACTTGTTATCGAAGAACAGTCACTTAGAAGATCGCCTTTTCAGCTATATTTCCAACCTCATTATAAATTCTACATCTCTGCTTGTTCGCTTCAGATTTATTTTTTATCTCGACGGGATCACTGCACGACATGATCTCCTCGGATTTCTAGAAGCTAGTCGCTTTAAAGTCGCTGCTGAGAATAACCCAGCGGAATCTTGAAACCGATCACGATGAGGTTGCATTTTTGTTGTTGAGGGGATTATTTTTGAGCTATGTTACCTGTATCAAAGGTTTGGTTTGTCTCTGATAGTTTTGGGTGCATGCTTAGCGAAATTTACAGGAGGTTTGTTGTAGCCATTTTGGGATAGTGATTGGTATTTTCCTTAGAATATCTTCATTCTACTACTGACTACATGTATAAACAATATCATCTGCACAGTATTTACAATCAACTTGATCCACATATTTCTTCCTCCGATATCCCAGACTTTTGTCCAATTCATGCATTGCGGCATTAATTCTCACAAGCATTGAGAATAATAGACATTCGAAGCAGTGCCTTGATTTATGTTAGCTTGCTTTTCCTACGAGTAGGAAACGAAGAATGCTTACAAGTCGTTCCACTCACACAACAAGTCGCCCCCGTATATCCAATCCCACCACATTGAGCCCAACGAGGCTGACAATTAGCCGTGGGTACCGGAACACTAATCGAAGTCGTCGTAGCCACACCAGAAGTCGTTGTCGTGGGCGCAGAAACAGCCGTCGTACTCGTACTACTCGTAACCGGTTGTCCAGACCCGGCACTCAAAACCGGCACATTCCCCTTCCAAGGAATCCACTGATTCTCATTAAACGCCAAATTACCCGTACTACGAAAAATCTCCGTATTACCCGTCCCATTTTTCAAAAATCGATTCACAAATGCATCTAAATCACCTTGCTGAGAACTCGGAAATACACAATGACTATGACCGCCCACTTGCGAAAAACCAAAATTCGCAGATGCGCCTACAGCTTGATAAATATACTTTGCCGCCGTCATGGCTCCATATGATGAAAGAGGTCCCAGCCATACGTAATCGGTATTTTCGATAGCGAGCAATGGACGCGGTGAGACGAGAGCTGCTAATTCGTGGTGATCGAATGGGAGGGTAGGAATGCGGTTCGTCCAGGTATTAAAAGAGGTGCTGAACCAGACATTTTCGCCTACGATTTCAGACGCCGTTTGAGTACTCGAGCCTATGCTGTCTGAAATGCGCCAGCTGGCGTCTCCGCCGGAACCGGATTCTTGCGGTATGGTAAGCGCGATGCGGGGACAGAAGGCTCCGGCTATTAGGGCTCCTTTGCCGTTGCGTGAACATCCTGTTACGCCTACGCTTGCGGGGTTCATTTTGGCGTTGGGGGTTTGTTCTAGTGCGTCCAGGATGCGGTCGACGCCCCAGGCCCAGGCTACCATTGCGCCTGCTGAATGGGTGGAGCCGTAGAGATTGTAAAAGAGTCCTTTACCGCGACTTGATTGGTCATTTTGCTGTGCGATTTGATCATTGTTATAGTTAATGATAGCGACGCCCGCAGGAGCAGGTATACTACCACCTCCATAAGCGATGATAGCTGGATAGGGAGCAGTGCCAGTAGAAGGATAGGTAATGGACACGCTAAAAGAGATTGATTTCCCGGAATCGGAACAAGTTATTGAGAGGGTGTTGCCAGAGAAAGAGGAAGTTACGGATGAGGGTTTGGGGGGAAGGATTCCTAGTTCGAGGTTTTGGAAGAGCAGACTGAGTTCGTTTTTGCGGCAGGTCCATTGATCTGTGGTGGTGATGCGTTGGCCCGCGAGGTTTGTGAAGGGGTCTGGAAGGTAGGATATTGAGGGGGTGGGGATGGGGGATGGAAGTGTACCACAGGCGGCTTGTCGGGGGATTGCGGTAGGTGTTCCGGTTTGGAGGAGAGATGTTGTGAGGAAGAGGAGGGTGAGTTTTATGGAGGATGTAGGGAGCATCTTGAACACTGGGGGTCTTCTGATTTTTTGGATATCTAGGTATTTCCGAGGATAGAAACGGAGGACATCATCGTCCCTTTTAACCTCACATTGTGCGGGGAAGGAAAAACTCAGTCTTTCTTTCATTTAACCTCATATATATTAATATAGACTTTATACATCTCGTTTCTGCTAAAAAGGAAAACATGAGGTAATATCTATTCAACTCAACGTATATTAATTTAGAATTTATATACGTAGTACATCACACTTTTTTATCACCGGTTATGAACCCAATGCTATAAAGTGAGTCGTTATATACCAAAAGACATTGAACCGGAAGACTGTAGTAGGGTTCTAGCCCATTCAACAAGACCAATATTATCTTCATCCACAAATATAGGCCAGATTGGGATTGAAGAAGCCATCCGTGATGCAAACATGGAAATCCGAATTTTGCCTAAAGATTTAGTGTTCCTAATCTGGTGAATACGCTAACTCTAGTTTTGATCGCACTTTCGAACGTATAGAGTAGATGCAATTTATTCGTAGATTATCACGTTTCAATTGATGATTTTACCTGGCGGCAGTCGGCTGAAAAGGGACAAGAGGAACGGGTGTAATAAATTGGAAGATTTGGTGAAGCTACTATCCATCTCAGCTCTTTCTTCAAACCCACGTGAATGCTCATGTTCATGTGTATACGTAGAAATTCCTAAGCGACACCTAGCGAAGTGAGCATGATTGAGTTTTTCAGGTTCTTTATTCACTCTCATGGTAGAAGCAGTTTAAAGTTCTGGTCTTACGCAGTATACCTCCTGCAATGAGTGAAGCAGGGCAGGTGATGCACGAGTAGCCACTACTCGAGCATCATTATGCTCAGGAATCAATAGAAGCCAAGACTTTCCAGGCCCACAAACCACTATTGTGATGAACGAGACATGAAAATGCACATCTGCAATGAACATTGACTAAAATATCGCATAGGGCTCAGTGACAGCTCCATATTACCGGGTTTATAATTTATAGCATTGTGGTGAACTATCAGACAATTGACAACACCACTCGTAGTGTAGCACCGATATCATAACAAGTAAAATATACAGCCCATAAATATATGCGGGGAAACGCGAACTTACTCTCCCATCAGCGTCCAGCATGAACATACGCATTAACCCTTACTAAGCCATCTACTTTGTCGCCAGTGTCCCAGACAGACATCAGTCGAGAAAAGATATCAATCATGGCATACGACCCAGCTATGCCATGGATCTTGTGGAAATCTTGGCGTAAGTTTGCATTCTATCGTGTGTATATAGGCTGAAAGAAATGTGCCGGATTATCCGTGTCGTGGAGGATTGTTTGGTTGACAGGAGGAGCTGAGAAATTATCACGTGCCTCCGCGGCGAAGAAAAATATGAAGATTTGTTGCTTATTGCGATCACGTGTCGTGGTTGTGTGGTCTATTGATGATTATTAGCTGCAAACTTAGCCATGCAGTAAGTGGGCTTAGGTTCCCCGCGAGTTCCAATAAGATTATAACCCCGCCAAGCAGCTTACTGCATCCTTCAGAGTGATACAGAAACTTTAACGGATGGTGCGATATCCAGCAAATCAGATTGTTTGTGTGCTGCGCCGTAACCAGAAACTTCAATAGGCAGGTGGGCAAAGGTAAAACTGTAAAGCACTCGCAATATCTGACAATTCAGATGTGTTGTCACAGTATCAATCAGCCCCTTCGAATGATACTATTAGGGGTGGATATAATCGGCAAGCATCGTATGGAACACCGGATAACCAAAGTGTACGGATTGAAATGGTCTGAGCCAAAAAGATGTCAATGCACGAAGACTATAGCAAACAATATTCATTCACACAGCCAAGGCAGCAGTTCATCAAATAGGGAGTCATGATGCTTGCAAGGACATTTTTATTCTTTAGACTGCACTAGCTAAAGTATATAACATTTAAACTAATCAGGTGTTAGCAATCTGGGTCTGAAATAATCCAAGGAGATACATACTGTATTCAAATCTTCCGTCGTTGTTTCCAATACGCTCAGCAAGGTTGACATCACGGCTGAACGCCTCACCATCCCTGCTGCGGAGATGGGTGCGGAGAACTGGGACTTGTGCACCACCTTCAATGTGGAATGTGACGTCCTCAGCACTGAGGGAGAAGTCTATTTGAGAGGTTAGATATTGCTTGAAGGACCAGAGGTTGTTGTGTATTAAATACGTACTTTGACCATCCCAGTGGATCATACCATTTTCGTTTCCAATGTACTCGTTGAGATCCATCTCAGCATCCACCCATTCGCCGTCCTCCTTTCTGAGGCGGGCCCTGAGGATGTGGTTGTCCTCGACGCGGATATCTTCGGCAGAGAGATGGAAAGACATTTTGAGGTGTGGTTTGATTTGTGTTGTGAAGTGTGTGTGAGAAGTGATTGAGTGTTGAGTGATATGGAGAAGGAAGGAAAAGGGGAGGATAGGATAGATATATGTGTCTTTTGTAGTCTGATGTTCAAGTTTGGTAACGCCTCAGGGTCTACCCCTCCTTGCATGTTTACAGCACCGCAGGGCTATCATCAGCCACTCGTGGATTCATTGATGGGAGTCCCCGCTGACATGAATGATCCATTTTTACACGCAAGAAAGTAAATCACGGACTTGGCACCTCCTTGGCTCACACGTTGTCCAAAAACATTGGACTAAAGAAGATTCACCGTGTTTAGAACGACCCACTATGACCCACTACCAGTGGGGTCGGGGTTTTGAATTGTCGCTACTGCGCCAGATTGGGTGGCTATGAGTGATATGCATCACAGGATTATCTGGCATGATGATTGAATGATTTAATGGTCGGAGAGCTGACTGACCCACACAAGCTTGTAGCTACCCCTGGTTACATTCGTACCTGGATAGCAAAGCAGTTTTTGAGTAAGACCAAGAACGATTTATCCAGGCAATAGAAGCTCCTGGAAGTTGCTAGTATTGACTGACGACTGAAACAAAAGTACTCGTATAGCGTCAAACTGTCACACGGAGTAACCCACACTCACTCGTGTTACTATTGATGCTCGCACTCCGATACATGACACGTGTAGCAAAGTAGCGTCTATCAATCCCCAGGAATTTCAGATACTGCAAAGGAAGTGGCACAGTTAACGCACGAACTGCTCCATAAACCAATCCAATGTCACATACCACAGTACCTGTGGCCTATTGATATTCCTCACTTGAGCTGTCAAACTGAGTTCGTAAGCTCCAAATCAATAAGAACCCGCAGTTTAAAGTAACCAACCATAACAACGCATCGATGCTGAGCATGAGCTTTTGAACTTTCTTTTCATAGGTACAATTCCACATATCTGAGTCTCTCGACACCGCTATTGCCAGTCGCTGTATGATATCACAATTGTCTCATAACTCTACCGGTATATACTGTTGATCGTTTCGGAGAGGGGCGTATCCTCATTTGGGGATGGATCATGGATGCTGGCGGCGTTGAGTGATTTTGGTGAGCCCCGCTACTCGTAACCTTAGAACTACCTAAGCCACTTCGCTGACTAAGCGAGCTACTTTCTTCATTTCCCTCAAACGTCCAGTCAATACGCATTGATGCAACCATCAAGCAGAAAAGACTCCAGATATCAACGTTAAAGGGTTATAGTCAGAGCAGACTTGCGCCGTGGTGCAAAAATTATTTTCAACGTCCATGCGAAGACAGCAACGATATGTTTGTGATGAGCCACAAATATCGAACAACTTCTCAATTCTTACCATAGCGCGAAGGCCGGGAGTAGGAATGAAGTCATTGATAGCTGATTTTCCATTGTAGCTTGCAGGAACAAGTTTATTCACCGACGCTGTGGATCATCAGGCTATATTTTTATATAGTCGTGGTAGTGCCAGTGTGCCGATACTCCAGAGTGCAGCCCAAGAAGGAGGGATTGTTGGTTGAACACTGAAAGTTTTTGAAAGTTGGAATCGAGTTGACTATTGAATCTATCGGAACAATGGATTTATCCGAATGATTAGAACATTTTCCAACACTCAATGCATGAAGCATGCCAAACCGTGTTGCAACTATTTGAGCACACTTGATCGTGCCTACCATATTAAGTTAATACTAAACATCGGCAAGAGCATTCGATGTAATGGATTTCGTTGCATCTGTACTAAGTTTGGAGAATTACATACTAGGTCTTATCTACTACCCGTTTGTCAGTTCTCTAAGTATCATCTGATAATTTTTGGGAAACGCGCCATGATGACAACGGGACAAGGGAAATGAACCTGATACTAGGAGCAGAAGGACCAGTAACAAACCAGATTGCCTCTTTCCTCTCGTACTCGGCAAATAATATTCTGAATGCAACTAAATCTGATGCCCCTCCAAGTTCTTCACCGGAGGCTCCCGCTTGCAAGTTTGACTATACAGATACAACAACTTATGAGGATCCTTTTATACATTCTTCGAACACACGAAACCTGGGTATACCAATCAAAATCTAGACCACTTTTCGAATTATCGAAATCTGATGGAAATTCGAGAATTGAATAAAATTTACTCGGCAACTGGTAAATGCAAATTCCCATTTCTATCCGCATATGATGTCGCGGCTGTAGGTTTCCACGTCTTGACTAGTCAAAACTTCCCAATGAGAGATCTTGTCCTTTTAGGTCCGCAACTTCTGTCATATGAGGATGTATGAATATGGCGAGAATATCCTCCGTTTCATTTGCTGAGTCGTTGCTACAGGTGGCGAATATTATCAGTAAAGTAGTAGGCAGAACGACCATGCATGTCGTTCTATCACCACAACAGCTACACAATCAGATGATACCGGATGGGCTCCCTAGGGTGTGGGTAGTGACAGCATCAGAGATACAGCAGTCAACTAGTAAAGAGTCTGAAGAGAATGTGAACAATGTTATATGCAAGTCACAGGGAAGCATCCAAAAAGATTTGTTGATTTTGGAAAAGAAGTCAAGTTTGTATGGTCGTTTGTATGGGCGAATGAACTTCAATGAAGAATTGGAAAAACAGTTGTTGATGTAATGCAAATGAGGATGTCTGGGAGTCTCCCAGTTACATTTGAAGATGGTGAAGATGGATAGGATGGTATGGATGAGTTCAAAGAGGTTAGATGCATTGTTAAGCTGAAGTTCAGCCTCTAAAGAGTAATACGATTTTGATGATTGGGCACGAGCGATAGACTTCAAGGGTTTTCATTTACATCTGAACAGTGATCCTAGAAGCCTTGCATCAAACAGCATGATATTACAACATAGCTACTGCTGGTCGCTTCAGTGTCCAAGGAGGTCAGAAATAGTTGTCTACTCTAAGGTCACAGTCTCAGATGAGAGACTCGCGAGACCTGTATGGGATTTATCCTTTTCACACAAAAATGGAAGGGAATCATTGCATGATAGTCAAAATGCAATAATTGGTGCTCTAAAATATCAAGTGAACTAGCCAAAAAGATGCACAGATGAACCATAAACTCACAAACACCGACTTTTATCATATTCTTTCATACATAATGATGATTGAATACAGGTAATAATCGTTGAAATTCTGGCTTTTGTTCCAATATAAACCAAAATGATATCATAAGATGGGAGTCAGATTCAGGCAAGCTCCGAGCTGTATCAAGTAATACCATCTCATATCATATTTACCAAGCAGACTCTTTCTTAAACAACACTAACATTATGCAAGACTAGATTGACTATAAGGTTATTTTGGTCATTAATGTCCAGACTTATATTACTTACAATGTGGTATTATTTGGATGAAATTACGTATTCACAGTTGAATTTATTGAACTGTACCGACTATTGATTGATGCAGTCGACTCAATAGTAGTCTAAATCATAAATGTCCTGGGATCCTTATAATATTTCACAAGCAGAGAAGAGCAATTCATCTGAGTATTGGACTCGAGATTCAAACTCAACTTTTCACTTTATCCACACTTTATCTGCATATACCAAATCCAGATAAGAATCAAATCAGTATCACTCCCTCCGGTATCACTCCCCCCGGTCCTAAATCAAGTGTCTTTGAAAGAAGGACCTGAAGTGCATGCACGTGATAAATGGCACTAACACCTCGAGTTCCTTCCTCTTCCAGTGTGGGAGCTTAACGGCGCGGGATAGTGTACTTCTTCCTTGACTTCAAAAAACTACTCATCTCTAACACTCATCCATTCACCAACTCAAAAAAGTATCGTGAGAGTTCTTTTCTAAGTTGCGCATCTATTCATCTCTTATTGTCTCTCATTAACTCTACGAATTACCATTTATCAGTCTTTCCTTACTTTCCTTACTTTCCTTCAGCTTTCGAGGTAAGCCTTTTCATCATTTTCTATTTGGAGGTTGGAAGTTGAAA
The DNA here is from genome assembly GCF_000146945.2 of Sclerotinia sclerotiorum 1980 UF-70. NCBI lineage: Eukaryota > Fungi > Ascomycota > Leotiomycetes > Helotiales > Sclerotiniaceae > Sclerotinia > Sclerotinia sclerotiorum. The sequence goes on along the minus strand of NW_001820814.1, from coordinate 239,500 downwards.
GTGGAGCCAAATGAGCCAGCTCAATTCAAGAAACTCACTTTACTGTTCGAAGCGAAAAAAATCCTCGATGCTGCCTCGAATAAATAGATCTTATCAACTGGATGCTCTATTCATTCACAATCCATCACAAGCTTGACAATCCCCACCTCTTTTGTTTATTTACTGATTCTATTTGAAAGTGAGCTTTAACAGTCTCTCCACGTCTTTTGTGACTACTTGGGCATCTGCTAGTGCTTCTCTTCTCAGCAGCCATCTTCGCGTAGCCCAAAACCTGCCAATTTGTCATTGTATCGAGGTCGACGCCGGCTATCTATGAAAGCGTGTATTTTTAGTTATTCCATATCACCACTCCATTGTCTCACGACTGCTCGCAGCTAAGGACTCGACCAATTAAACAATTCAATCATATATCAAACAGCTCCAGCAGGATAGATAGGAGCATTGTCTTCCTGAGGTTCCTTAATAGCCGTAAAGGTACCCACCCATACTTGGATTGAAAACGTGCCATCACTCAAACTTGACACTAAATATATCGAAGATGCCTCCAGGTCGCAGATCAAAGAAAGCCTCGCAGGACTCATCTCTTGATACATGCGTGGCAAACTTTTGCCGGGAACTGAACATAAATTCAGAGACGAACGGCAGAGAAAAGTGAGTTATGCTAGTGGTCTGTATACAACTGCAGCATGCTGACAGTGAACAGGATCGACGAAAATACAGTGGAATCGCTGTGCGAGGCTCTGCGCACGCCAAAGGAGAAGGTTACCATAACCGCGGCGGCCGTCAGTAATCTTCTCTCGGCCTTGGAGAATCAAGACGGGGATTTCTGCTGTTCTCTTGATATCAAAACTTTCTGTGCTGTTTTGAATATTATTCTTCGCAGCGAGGGTTGTCGAGAAGGGGAGCGTATCCTCGCTCTACTTGCCGTAGGTGCTAGACTAGTGACTTCATGATTTTTGAGATATTGGCTAAGTCTTATAGAATGAACTCCACCAGAAATTCTTACCTCAAGGCGCAGAGATCTCGGAAAGTGTGTTGATCGATATCGCGAGGGCATTGGACGTTGGTCACCTCATAGAATATTTTGTCGATGATTCAAAACCAAACGGCACTAGAAGATGGGTAAACTACCATCGCCTGTCCCTGATATGTAATTGGGCTAACACGTTGGTAAGGTTGGTATCATCATGCAACAGCTGTTGAGAGGCCCAGAGGCAGTTTCTGAGCAATTTCAACACACACCGGAAGACATTAGGTGAGGATTTCTCCACTTTTATTTTACGGCCGAGCTGATGTATTCCTAAAAGACGGAGCATTGGTCCCTTGATTCTCAATGAAGAAAACGAAATCCATAGGTTGATTTGTGGCCAGGTTTTGGCGGCACTACTGAACTCTGATATCCTTCCTGAAGAACTCTGGCCTGTAGGGACCGACAAGAAAGACTACGACGATTTCCCGACTGAACTGGAAAATCCATCGGAATGGAAATCGCAATTTCAGCTGTGGGTAGACGATAAGTGGCCTGATAGTCCAAGTCAGACGTAGGTATGCCAAAGATCTACAATGCCAAAGAGCTAACAACTACTTAGGCCACCACAAATGCTTTATTATAGTCACAGTGTTGTGACTATACCACCATTTAGACTCGGAACGTATGGCGAAAACATCGAACTAGTTTTGGAAGACGGCTATATCCTCTTTTTTAAGACCTCTACTGAACAGGAACTAGATCAAATACTGCAAGTACCATGCAATTCCATCTCTCGAATTTCTGTCATCGGTAGCTCGACTGTAGTCAATGAAAAAGAAGTTTATGATATTGTTTTTGAAATCAAGGACAACCAGAAGGTATCCTGTTATCTAGACTCCAGACCTACCAACTTTCAACAAATATGTCTGACCATAGGCCCAGACATGGAGGAGCTGATGGTAGATCTTCAGAATGAGTGTACCGAAGCCAAGTTCTCACGGGAGAGGATTAAATGCTCTCAAGCTGAGGATGGCATACATATTCAAGGGGAGTCAAGCTCTCCAGAGGCCAAGGGTGACAGGCTGTCTAGAGAAAATGAGCATCCACAACCAACAACGTCTAGTCCGTTATCATTCGAAAGTCACGCGTCGAACACCAATGTTGGTTTCAAGAGTGGGACTCGGCCCGACCTTGTTCGAAGTGAAGCAGATGATAATATATCATCTAACGTGGTTGGTAAATTTGAGCAGTCCCAGCATGACCCTAACGGGAAGCATGCAGCAAGCAATACCAACTTACCTGAAAATGCTGATATTGCAAACCTTAGTGACTCACCTAGAGTTCATACCAATCGAGAAATTCTGCCAACATCTGGCGAGGCTGTAGAACCAAATGATGGAGCTTTGAAAACTAATGGCCGGGCGCTTCTCTTGAGGCAAAAAGGCAAAACTCGCCCTCAGATTTCTCGTCCCCTGCCAATGGTTGAAAGCCTTTCAGGCAAGAGTGCAACTAATGCTGCCAAAGCCGCCACGATAGAAGAAAACTTATCTGCAAGTCTGCCAAGTGGAAGAAAGGCTCCTATCCCAGATACGCAACCAAGCCCTGTTCCGAACCTGAACCCCAGCCTGAATATGAGTAAGGTACCTAAAACGTACTCTATAAAACCAAAACCACCGATCGCGGCTTCGAAGTGCAAGGCAGAATCCTCTCGACAGACTGAACCGGCGAGCATAACTACGGTCCTCAAAAACAAGGCGGTATCCGATGAAGCGAAGGCGCCAATAGAGACAAGTGTTTACGATTTTCCTGTGAACGTTGATGATGAGACAACGACCAAGACCAACCGTCAGTCTAAAAAGGAAACAAAAAAAAAAGTTGGTGTATCACAACAAAAAGGACAACAAAAAGGAAAGGCAAGTGGCAAAGGCAGGGGAAAGAATGCAAAAAACCACCAGAAACCCGAGTCAATTTCAATGAAAACTGGCGAAACTGTAGTCACCAAGCGGACTAGCCAGAGAGCTGCTGCGAATCAAGCCAAGCTTAGCATGAGCAAAATTAATGACGAAATGGAACACATCGAAGACGACTTCCCCGACCTAAGAAGCAGTGGACCAGCGCAGCCCAACGTCTCGCGAAAGCGTAGGATGATGGAGGCATCAGTAGAGCCAGCTGTAGCAGAAGCTAATTCCACCCCTTTACTAGAGCTGGCCTTGGGGAGAAATGAGGAAGCATTGGTTCTTCAGCAGCAAGATGCTCAGGAATTAGGTCTGCTTGACAGCAATTTTCAGCCAGAGGATCCTTTCGAAATTGGGGATCTATACTCTGCCAGTCCACCAGCATCAAAGAATCCGCAGAGTTACAGTCAAGAAACACCTGGGCCTTCACGAAAGACTGCAGCCATAAACTTCGCCAATCAATTGGATGGTCTCCTAAGTGATGATGCGGGAGGAGATGACAAGAAAAGCCTTACTAATACTTCCAGAAAAGGTCTATTTAAGAAGAGGGTACCTCAGATTGCATTGCCATTAAAGCGCGAAACGCCCGAACAGAGCATACCAGAGAAGAAGTCGACAGTCATCGAAAAGATCGTCCCGGAAGCCATGATTCAGGAAGCCAAAACTCATGATAGCAACCAAGGCCAAGATGAAGATTTCCCGGGCCCACAATTACAGGAAGAAGATTTCACTGTGCCAGAGGCTCTAACTAATGAAAAAGTGGTACCCGTTTTATCATGCGAGACGGGCGTCGATAAGAATCAGAAGTCCGGAAGGACAGATGATGCTGAAGGGGAACCAAACATGAAGCTAATTGTCAGCACAGCTGAGAAAGAGACAGAGCATGCACTCATCACAAATATTTCCGATCCGGTCCTGGAAATCCCAAGCCATCCTTTGAGCAGATTTGCGAACAGCTCCAAGCAGGAAATCGTCCACAAACCGGTTGTCTCCAAGGCAATAGCTCCTAGTCTCAACCAGCCCCGTCTAGAAAGCTCTCCCCCAAAATTACTACCCGATGTAGCTTTGATCGAGGAGAAAAAGCGAAAAGTCGAAGCAGAGGTTGCTGTGCCATCCAAGCGTCGTCGACCAGTTACGACAGACAATTCAGAATGTCCACCAACCTCGACATCCGGTCCTCTCACACAAACAAAAGCATATCTCGATACCTCATCTAGTAAGAATAAAGCTTTGCTAGATGATCGAATCATCCGAAAACCAAACCTGATACATTTCGGGGTTAAAGGTGCACAAAATCAAGGTTCTTCCAGTACACCGAAACCTGTCATCGAACGAAACACTGAGGTACTCACCACTATATCAGATATGGCAAGGGATAAATCTCAAGAGACAGTGCATAATAAACGAAGATATGACGATGAGGAAGACGAAGGAAGTTTGTTTGTATCTCAAAGCCCACCTAGAAAACGTCAAAGTGTTAGTCCACCGGCCGTAACTTTGCTGACGATCGCGCCAACATCGACGGAAACAGACAGCAGCCCCCTCATTCCTGCGGCTCTCAAAGCCAGCTCACAAGGATCCCGGGTAGACGCATTTGGTAGTCCACTGGCTCAACACGGTATGCCTTCCATGGGCCAAATTCTCAAAGTCCAGCAAAGAGCACCGGCACCAGAATTTGGCGAGCGTGCATCTCGCAAAATAGACTTTCAGCGGGATGTATCTACGATTGCCGTACCATCTCCAGATTCCGAAGTCAAAGACACTCCCGATATTTTTGGTCCTCGTGTCAAAGTTGTGAGCATCGCAAAAGCTCGACCTGCCCCACCTGGAGAGTTGCCTGTTCGATATGTTCCGCATACAAAAACTCAACATGGTACTTATGAAGGCATTTTAACAATGGAGAACATACAAGAAGAAAAGGTCCTGCCGGATCCCTTTATTGAGGATGTCCATCACAAATCGAGCGGGTTTACCGAACGATTACGTGCACGGAAAACTATAACCAGCAAAGCCGATGAAGGTTTGAATGTTCGTTTCAGCGATCCTGACAAAACTCTTGTGGAGATTGAGATGCAAAGCTCTACTAGAGATTTGTCTTCACCAAGTGAGTCGACTAGTAATTCATCTTTTCGATCAGAAGATTTTTCAAATACTCCAACGCAAGAATTATCCCCCAACAGTCAGTGGTCATTGGCTGTTCAACCACACTATAAAGGATATGCAGATACCGTTCATAAGATTGCCAGTGTAAGTCACCGCGTGGTTCAATGTCAGTGTGCTAGATAGCTAACACTTGAGTTAAGGAGATGGTGATTAGATTGGCTAAGGAAGAAGATGCTTCTAAGCTGGTCGTTCGTCAATACAACGAGAACGCCACCGGTATGCTTGAAGGTTTGACTAGCAAGCGAGATGTGGAGAAGGTGAACATACGCCAACAGATCGAAAATAAGAAGGAAGAATTGATTCGAATGTACTCAGAAGCTAGAAATACCATGACGCAAACTGAGAAGGATATAAGAGCTGCGCCTGTAGCTGATCTCAACGGAAAATGGCAGGAGAGACAAGAGTTTATCCTCAGAGAAATGAAGTGAAAGAAGTGAGAGACATACATGAAAGTGGTAGTCCGGTGAGACATTGCTTCGCTTGCTTGCGTAATCTATATTTAAGAGCGACGAGGAGCGGCGAGCGAATGCTATGTCAGGCTTCGATTGCTTTAGATTAGAAGTCCACGAGCTGGAAGACGTAAGGTTTGAGTATCTTACCACGTCATTCATAATGTAGCATAAATGTTTAGGCAGCTTGACAAGATTTGTATTTTCGTGTATATAATTGCTATAAGAGAATCGAATGATTCTAATAATTTGCTGTCTAGCTGGTAGTCTCGCACTACTTGTGCCGGTATTCAGTATTACCTAGTCATCGGCAGTGCATTGATGGTGCCAACATTGGAAAATGATGATGTCGGTCGCTAAGGCTAACTTCACCAATTCTAAAAACAATGTGACAAGGGATGACAGTCGCCCGACAACCCCACTTCAACCGCAGCAGCCCACCAGCCCAGATTCCAGAACATTTCCTTCGAGACTTATTACGACAACAACCCCAATTTTCTCTGCGTCGCAAATCTGATCCAGGAATCACCGAGTCAAGCTTTTCTCTCTTTTATTTAGTCCACTGTTCTCCTCATATTTGTTACCTACTCAGTACATATCTATCAACCTCCTAAAAGATATCCTCGAAAGAAAGTCTCGAAAGAGTTCGATTTCCCCGCGTTCCGAAGTCCAAAACTTCTGCCACATCCTACGATAATCGGCAACCCATACGGCCAACTGCATTTGAAGTAGAAAATAAGAATAGAAACATCCACATTAGAAACAGAGAAAGAAATGCCACAAGGAAGCGGTTTCCACCCATTTGGTGGCAGGGTATCCAAGCATTTCGGCGATACGGTACGTATCAAAGCCTTGTGAAATTTGTTTGTCTATTGGTGACACCAGCGGAACGCATTCGTAGGGCTGCGCAACTCGAGACTGACGAGAAGAATTATTGTAGCTTTCTCCTGAAGATCCATATCTGAGTTGTGAGTTTTTCCTCCTCGTAAATGCTTTTGCATCTCTGCGGGGTCGTTCCGGCATGTTGCTAATTACTCACAATCTAGATTACGATGTAAGATGTAGGTTTACTCGACCGTTTTGAGGAGTTATATGTGAGCTGGCAGACTAAATTTTGGCGACAATAGTGACAAGGGAAGATGTTGATACGCTGAAGAATGACTGGCTCACGGATAATGTATACTACCCATTTATTCCCCTTCAAAATACTTATTGACCGTTCTCTGCAACAGATGATAGCCTTTTGGCAAGAGTACGTAATTCCTGAATCACTCGCAGAGAGCTTTTTCCACAGGAGCCAGCACTAAACAATTTCCCCAATCCCAGATATCTCGAGAACGAATATCTTAAAAAATACCCGTCCTCGAATATCGTCCTCCTCCGACCCTCCATGTCCTTTATGCTAAGAATGCAACCCGACCCCGCTGCGCTCCGTTCTGCTCTTCCAAATTTCGCACGCACAACACACATCTTCCTGCCCATAAACGACAACCGCAACGTCTCGCAGGCAGAAGGCGGATCTCACTGGTCACTCCTCCTCGTCTCGGTTATCGACGGCGTAGCCTTCCACTATGATTCGCTCTCAGCATCGAATTTCGAAGAAGCGCGCATGACGACACATAAGATGGCTCAACTGCTAGGTCGACCGTTGAGTTTTCTCAATCTGCAAGATTCGCCGCAGCAGCAGAATGGTAGCGATTGTGGGGTTTACGTGTGTATCATCATGCGCCATTTGTTGTTAAAACGATTGTTGGCCGCGAATGCGAAGGAAAAGGTCAGTATGAGTATGGGGGGAAAATTGGTGGATGCGAATGGGGCACGGAAGGAAATGTTGAAGATTATCGAGGGGTATAGGAAAGAGGGAGAGAGAAGGAGATCGTGAGTTTTCTCTATTTTCTTTCCTTTTTCCTTCTGCTGCGCAAGTTCTTACTCGACATAAATTTCTTCTAATATCCAAACTTGCACAGACACGATGAAAGTCGCAGTTCCTCCCCCTACCAAAAGAATAATCGAAGTCCTCCAAGAATCGACTCATAAGACTCCACAAGCATGCATGCATGAGCATGACTATAAGAATTCAATAGGCGTTACAGGTTCATGGCGGTACAGCGTTGGGATTCGAGCGCATGAACGAACGACACGAGCACAAAGAGAAATGATTTGCATGTTACTCCCATTCTATAACTTTTTCTTTTACTTTACTCTATGACACATTTTGCATTTTGGCAAAAAGACCATGTGCTTTGGGAACTGGTTGGTTGATTGCGTGCGAGCATCAAGAGCGATGATATGAGATTTGCGTGCGCGTTGTCGTAATGTTGGCATGACATGGGATGCTACGGCTTGTATAAAGGGCTCGCGAGACTTTTTGCTATTATAATGGGTTATGATTGCTTCTTTCTGCTGTGGAAGAAGAGAGATAGAGCTCAGGTTTATTAATGAATTAAATTTGAATATATATCGTACCTCAAAGCGTGGTCGGTGGTTGATGTTTTCGATTTCAATATTAAAGTGTGGTTCTTCTCACTATACACTTCAACATGCAATTTCTCATCAACCCGAAACCTTCTATACTAACGCAGACGTGTTCCCACATTCCTCCAATAACTTCCTATGTCCCTCCATAGCACCCTTACAAAATGCCTCTAAATCCATATTCTCCACCCCCTTCCACTTTCCATCCGGTCCACCATCAAAAACCTCCATGCTAAACCAACCTCTAAATCCCGTTCCTAGCACTGCTCTCGCAACTTCTACAATGGGTAGGTAACCCCCATTAAATGGATATGGTCTAAAATCATGGGACCATTTGCCCCTCGCTCTCAATTCCTCCTTTTCTTTTTCCCGTGGGGTTTCGGGGATGGGAACTGGTTGCTTATAAGCATCTGAGATTTGGAGGAGGTATATTTTTTCTGGGGGGATGGTGGTAGTGAGTGAGTGGAGGGATTGAGTAAAGTTCGTGTGTAGTTCTTCCTGGGTTCCTAGATGGGATATGAGGCCTGTGGGTGTGGATGGGTCGCCGTATTCGCCGCCGGCGGTTTGGAATGTGTCGAGACAGAGACCGATGTTGGGACGGTCGACGAGTTGGACTATTTGCCAGACTTCGCACCAAGTTGGGGCGTGCGTCGCCCAGCACCTATAAGGACGGGGTGTTAGGATTGAGTTTATGAAGAATGGTGAAGGGAGGGTAAAGGACTACATGGAAAGGGGGTGGGAGGGTCAAATTACCAATTCTCATAAGCAAGACGATAATTATGTTCCGCAAGCATATCAGCCAATTCCCTCAAATCCGCCGCCAAAACATTGAAATCCGACGATATGTCCGGTGAATCCGAACTTCCCACTTGCAACATATCCGTACCCACAGCTTCCATGATTCGAATCCAGCCCTTTGCCTTTTCGAAAGCATCTTTCCTCTCATCTGAGCCCTTCGGCCAACCCTCAAAATTCGAAAATGGTTGTAGCATCAATATTTCCAATTTGTTTTTCTCGCATAGCTTTTTGACTTCTGTTCCAGCTGAACATAATGAATCGTAGTCATTTTCTTTTATTTCTCTTTTGTGAAAGATAGATGCAAAAGAGAGTAGATCGGGAAACCCGAGTTCAATGGCTGTGAAGCCTGCTGAGGATATGGCGGATAGTTTGGAGGAGAGAGGGGTGGAAGATGTGCCAACTGAGACAGTTGCGAATGAAGCTGGTATTTGAGCGAGAGGTTCCGGAGATGTTGTCATGGTGCGAATTGAATTATTTCAAAAGTTGTGAGTCCTATTGACCACAGGAACATGAAGGACGTAGCACTTAATATGATATTGTATATAGGAGGTGACGTCAGGAGGCTGGCGGGGAAGTTGTTTCACGTGATTACCCATCATAGGGAGCTGAGCGGGTTTCCCGGCGGCTTCTGGTAGACACTGTTGCTTCTCTTTGTCAGAAGAGGTTTGAGTATCTAGTTTTCGTGGTGCTATTGAGGAAAATAGTGTGTTTCCAATGTTTTGCAGCAGCATCGGCAGTGTCATCATTTGAATCTGCATAATACGCCATTCTTGATACCGGACCTTTTCACCCACTCGAATGCTACATATTACTTTGCCAAGCTGCATGAAACGTATCCATGGCCCTTCTTATGTGGAAATAACTGTACTCCGTAGATTGGTAAAGGTTAAAAAACAATAAGACGTACCATATCGTGGCAATTGGGTATCTTAAAACAGAAAAACATGTTCTTGTCGCTGTCGTGAAAAGTCTTTTAAGCCTTTTTGAACTCCTCTTTCTGCTCCATGGTTTGCGAAATAAACCCTCTCAACGCAGCCCATCTACTCGCAGTTCCTGAGACAGCTGGCACTGCTTGACCATCCACGGCACTGCCATCCTTAGGCTTCTCCTCCGCAACTCCAACCAATTGTGCCATATTCTTTCCAAATCTCTCCCTCTCCATGGCCTCCAACTTCTCTCTCTTCTTCGTTGCTCCAGGTCGACTTTTCAAACTCTTTTGCTTTATCTTTCCACTCTCTCCCCTACTGATCTTCTCCAGACCCTCGCCTTCAAAATCAGGCAATGCATCTGCGAGACTCTCTAATGTGGTAACCAATTTCTTGTTTGGGCGTCTGCGCTTGAGGGGTTTGGAATTGGCTTTTTCAATACGATTAACGAAGGCAGAATGTTTAATTGTTCGTTTATCTTTTTTGGACTCGATGAATGAATCAGATATGATGGCGCCCTCACGATGCTGAGGAGGAACGTAGACACTTGAGCCTGCTTGGGAAGCTTTTGCGCGCATAGAATTTCGCTTTTTGGGTGCGGTGGGCGCCTGGAAAAATAGTTAGTTTTGTAATACGAAAAGGGAGGATCAATCCTTCGCCGTACCATGATTACTACGTCTTTCAATGTGAGTATATGTTAGATATTTCAGATATTGAAGAACGTAATAGATTTAAAATTATGGAGGATGTAAAAACTTTAGAGGTAAAAAAGTTCACAGGCGCAATTGAAAGCTCAAAGGTCTAACTTAGCGAATAAAAAAGTTGTCCTAGAACTAAGGTATTAACCTACCTAGTATTTTTATGCGACTTCCATAACCTTAAAACATTGAAATTCACAACCACCAAAATAAAATGGACTGCGCAGAAGAAAAAGCGAAGTCTTTACGACGTCAAATAGCTGATACCGAGGCTGAGCTTGCCCAACTAAAACTTCAACTTTTGAGTCTCGAAGAAAAAGATACCAACTCAAAAAATCTTGAAGCTAAAACCTCGGCATCAGAAAAAGATGATCCCGTGACTCATATTGAGAATAAATGGCCTATGAGTTTGGAGGAATACAAACGATATGGAAGACAGATGATTGTGCCTGATATTGGCATTAAGGGTTAGTGTTTATCTTTTCGAAAATATATTTTTATCTTGTGAATACTTTGCTGAATATGATTTAGGACAATTACGACTTAAATCCGCTTCTATTCTCCTAGTTGGAGCCGGAGGTTTGGGATGCCCGGCTGCTGCATATATTGCCGGCGCAGGAGTTGGTACTATTGGAATTGTCGATGGAGATATTGTAGAAGAATCCAATTTACATCGTCAGATATTACATAGCACAGATCGAGTGGGTGTTAATAAGGCTGTTAGTATTGCTAAATACATATCTGGGTATGGATGGATACACCTTTGAACATATTTATGGGCGTCCATGTTGACAATTTTCTAGACTCAATCCAAACATAAAGACGAATATCTATCCAGTGCATCTCACGCCTCAAAATGCACAGGGTATAGTCAAAGATTATGACATAGTTCTCGACTGTACAGATCATCCAACATCCCGGTATCTCATCTCAGATATCTGTGTTCTCCTCCAAAAGCCCCTCGTTTCCGCCTCCGCACTCCGAACAGATGGACAGCTAATTGTCTTGAATAATCCTGCTTTACCTCCCGGTGACCTCTCAGGTGGTTCATGTTACCGCTGTGTTTTTCCCAAGCCGCCTCCACCAGAGGCCGTAACAAGCTGTGGCGATGGAGGAATCATCGGACCTGTGGTAGGCGTAATGGGAGTTCTACAAGCTTTGGAAGCTATCAAACTTATTGCGTCTGGAAAATTGGCCGCTGTTGGGGAAAATGACAATACAAGTCCTACTCCCAAAATGAATCCTACCACAATGTTATTGTTCTCCACAAATGGATCTACACCATTCAGAAATGTTCGACTGAAAGGTAGAAGATCAAACTGTTTCGCTTGTGGAGAGGAGGCCCAGTTGGCTCTCGAGCAAATGAGCTCGGGTTCTATGGATTATGTCCTATTCTGTGGTATGACGCATCCCGTCAAGTTATTGAGTGATGAAGAGAGGATAGAAGCGAGAGATTACGATTCAATAAGGAAGGAGAAAGAACACTTGTTGATTGATGTTCGGGAGAAGGTGCAGTTTGATATCTGCAACATTGAGGGGTCATACAATATACCTTTCTCGTCATTTCAAGGAAGCAAAGGGAGTAGCGATCACCCACTATCAACACTCACCGAAAATCTGAATCCGAAAACTCCTATATACGTCGTTTGTAGACTTGGCAATGACTCTCAAATAGTAACGAAGAAGATGAAGGATTTGGGCTTGGATCAAAAAGGCGATAGATACATTGGAGATATCAAGGGAGGCCTACGATCTTGGAAAGAACAAGTAGATGGTTCTTGGCCGGAATACTAATCTGGAAATAGTAGAACCAAGATTATGAATTTTGGAAAAGAGATTTTGGTATCGGTATTGTGTGCGAAAAGTGCATAATGTGATACACTACAACGAGTGGCTCGATGAACGCCAAAATCGTACAACTGCCTGCTAATTTTATGACCTTGCTTGCCATAGGAAAATGATATCAATTACAACCTGCCATTCCTTCACCATTTTCCTATCCGACCCTAGTTGAATTGAATTTTTACACATATGTTTGTCGTTTCCTGTTGAATGCTCTCTGGTCCTTCAACCATTGCCTATATCCAGCCACACTCGAGATTTTCTCACCGTAGTAATCTAATAAAACAATTAGCTCATATCCTAAAAACGTTCGCCTGTCCTTCACATAAACCACGATTCCAACTTACCGGGCACCGGATTCGCCATCGAACTCGCACTAGGATCCACTCTATACTTCTTAACTCTCGCATAAAACTCCTTCTCCTTAACATCCATCTGCTGTCTAAACTTCCTATTCTTAAGATTGAATGCCGCAGTCCCCAAAATTGGTCCTGTTAACCATCCCGCTCCACCACACGCAAACGTCACTAATCCCAATGTAATAAACGGATCCAAAGGAATTTGCCCCACCAGCGCATCCATATCCGTATGTGTGAGAATCTGCGCTCCGATTGCGAAACCACCGAATCCAGTTCCAATGGAAGAACCGAGCTGGAACCAGCGACGAGTGCGGCGGAGTTTGAAAAATGTATTCCAGTTTAGAACTTCGGTTTGCGCGGGGCTAGATGTTTGTGAGGATTTGGATGGTGAGGTAGATGTGCTAGCTGTGGATGCTGAGCGCGAGGTAGGTTTGAATGTAACATTGCGTTTATAGGAAGGAACCTGCACTCGACGTCGCGAGCTTGGGTTTTGATTATCTGGAGCGCGAAGAGGGGTAGATGATGCGGCCGTTTGATATGTGCATGATGTGAATGCTGATGGTTGTATGCGGCAGCTAGCTGCTGCTGATCTTAATGTTGGTGCTGAATACAGCATTTTAATTGAGAGGGAGCTGGGGTTGCGGGCTCTGGGGATTCTTTGATGTGATGACGAAAAAAGAGCTTGTTAATCCTGGTATTTGACATCGATGGTTGGGTTCCAACCGGTTATTGTTTTTCTTAGGGCGGCGAGACTTTACGAGTTTTTGACTTAGCGTTCAGAGCTTGGCATTCTGAGGATCCATCTTAATTAAAACATTTTCTAAAGAACGAACTAATATAATTAGTAAACAAAATAACAAACCGAGGTCGATTTATCTGGAACTTCAGAAGCGTTATTTTTTTAAAAAAAAACAAAACAAACTTGAAAAGATTTGATTTATTTATTTATTTTTTCTCAATATAAAATTAAAATAGTATTTGATTTAAAAGAAAATATAAATATTATAAATTTAATATTTGGAACCTAACAATTGATATTTATTTAAGAATATAATAATTTAATTAATAGTTTTAAAAGATATTCAATTAATAAATAAACAATAAATATTACTTTCAAAATTAAATATTAATTAAATATATTTAAATAACTTTTTTAACTTTATTTAGATTGTTATTAGATTTAAACTAATTAATATTGTTTTATTGATTAATTAATTATTTCTTTCAAGAATGTTTTTTTATTTTTTTAAGAAAAAATCTCTTTTAGTCTTTGATTTTTCCTTTAAGATAAAATCATTTTAAAATCGTTTTTATATCTTCTTTTAATACTTTTAAACTATTAATTATTAAATTTTGAAGATAATGTTAAGATGTTCTTTTAATTCTATATTTGAACTATTGAAGTTCATTAAACAACTCCAAGCGGAAGAAAATATATTATTATTTTCGTTAATTCGAGATTTAGATTAATCTCAGTTCTAAAACATTCTCAACTTCAAATTTATTCAACACGATTTCATTTTATTTATCAGAATCGGTTTTCCTTCTAGAAAGAGCAGAGTCCCATTTAAAGAATTAACTTTGATCTGTTCTTGAACTTTCCGATGTCTTCAGAAAATAATTCAGACTTCACCGGAGAAGATAGGGACTTTCCAAAATCAAAATTGGCCTTTGACTTCAAAGTATACGAAAGACCGATCTATAAACCAAATAGCGGTCCGCCTCTTCAGCCAATTTCTCTCATTCCTCCTCACGATTTAAAGGGAATTATTCTCGATTGTTTTCCATACCCAAAACCAAAGGACCCTAGCCACTTCTTGGTGGGTTACGAAAAGGAGCCACATAATCAGCTTATTGTACATCCAGATAATATTCGCGATTATGTATCAGAATATACTCTGGAAAATTGGGAGCATGAACGAAGTACGGCGGAAGAAAATCGTGCCATCGAGGAACTCCAGCCGCGTTTGATAGCTGCAGAGAGGGCAAGAGTGTTGCGAGAATTAAAAAAGGCCGGGTTGTCACGTGATGTTATCAAAGGGGAGGATGCTGAGCAGCATCAGGCAATTGGGATGCCGAGGAAAAGAGGAAGGCCTCCTAAATCTATGGCGAGTGTATTTAAACCTATGCCTAAGCCAGCACCCCAGGTAATAGGCGAGAAGCGCCGACCAGGACGACCTAGAAAAGTAGTGGAAGTTCATGTCAATTCGCCTACTAACTCGCACCATCGCCAACCATCTTTGTCTCAACCATCCTTATCCCAGCCATCTCTGTCACAGCCTTTTTCTACAGCATCAAGAGCAATGTTGGAGCATGTATTTTCCAATTCAGGAAGTGAAGAGGAAGAAGATGATACGAATCTTGCGTTGGATCAACAACTTAGCGAAGAGGCAAACCAGGAATCTACCTCCGTTATGAATTCCTCCCCTGCAGCTTCGAGTCCTGTCATGAAAGCTTCAGGTCATGGAAAAATGAACAAGACGCCTATTCAGTCACCTCAAAAGAACAAATCTTTTCAAAAGTCTCCCCACAATCGTTCCCAACGAGCTCCAATTCTTCCGGGCATGAGTGTCAACGCATATCCGTACAAGGATTCGAAAATTGGTGCTTACGACGAGAACAATAGCATAGGGGTCGAAGGAACTCTAATCATGCAGAATCAATCTCCTTCAAGCCTTCAGCACTTACCTATTCTATCGGCGGAAAATGGCAAACAGCCCATTTACCGTACATCTCAACGTACAAGTCAGAGAGCCCAATCGAAAATCGTCGATTACTTTGACGATTCTGACGCCCAAATCCACACTCCAAAGAAGGTGGAAGCGAACCAATACCACAAACCAGCATCCAGTCTCAAGCGCAAATCTTCGCCATCCTTGGAACAAGAAAGAGGGTCAAGTGGAAAATCTCGAATTAAAAGTAGAAGACTTCACAAAGGTGCCGATGACTACTTGGATGCCGATTACAAAGAGCCTTCGAAGAAAGGGGTCCAACTAGCCATGAATTACCGTGCCTCAAGCTCCGACCCTAGCCCAAGTGCACGACGTGGAAGCAATAGCTTCAATCTGCGTAGCTCCAGAAGCAGAAGTAGAAGACTCGAATCTTCCCCAGAAGCTGAACCAAATGCAGAAGATAAAGGTGGGAGTGAAAATAAAAGCAAAGAGAGGGGCTCGGAAAAAGCTTTTAAAGACGAACCGCCGGTGTGGTCTGTGAAATCTATCCTGGATCACAAGTATGAATGGAATGAAAACCATGATAAGCAGGAACTATGGTATTTTGTCGACTGGGAAGAAGATTGGGATCCATCATGGGAGCCTGCCAAACTCGTTTCAGATGGGCCCATTGATGATTACATCGCTTCGAGACGAGCTAATGGACTTGGTGATCTTTCTATTTCCATCGAAGCGATAGATATTGGAAGAAATAACGATGAGGTATCACAGGGAAATCATCTTGAACATAGTATCGAAAATGATATATAATTGTAGTTATTGATGGTGTAGAGAAATTAGGAGGCTCGAGTTTAAAAGGAAAAAAACGAGAAAAGGAGAGGGCGAAGCAGACACTACTCAACGGTCAAAGGGTTCGGGGTATGAACTCTAGCATGTGGGTGAATTCTAATGGGATGATGGACCATCGATGGAATCATGATAGGGGCGTTCTAAGCGGCATTTTGTGGTATTATGTATTATTTGGTACATGGCTGGTGTGATATATTTCGGCATTGTTTGGAACATTCAAAGTCTTAACTAGACGACGAGAAAGGTGGTTTTAAGAGCACTGAGTAAACCAAATAGCATAACGCTTACATTAGCTGGCTTTCAGCATTCCACCGGTGATGTTGGTACTCGGCGCATTATTGGATGTACTTCATGCATAAAATGCCAGAAATAGCAAGTGCTACTGGGATATGTGGCAAGCGATCGCTAATGTGGGATATACCCCGCGCCTGACCCCCACGTCTAGCTGTTTTTCTAGAAGTCAAGATATGGATCATTGGGAGATTTATACACACATTCATAGTTACATGTGTTCTAACTACCTCATCTTTGGATTGTCGCACGGTACTTTAATATACAATTGCTACACATTCATATTCACCCACCTTATTTGGGCATCACCCTGCGATTTCATCTAAACCAACAAACACAGCTTGACTTCCATCTTCTCATGTCAGCCCAAAAATGGCATCAGTAAAAATTGATATTACATCTCCCGAACCATACATCACTCCCGCTGAAATCTATAGTGGCTCCGATTTCAATGTTAATCCACCATTCACTCCACCCATAGCCCTCCGTATTGCAACCGGAGGTGCCGGTCAATCAGGACTTCTCCGCTCACTCGCCAACGCATTTATAGAGTTTGAGATGAGGATGACCGGCTGTCCACGATTTAGTGTAGCATGGTTATTATCTGATACATCAGCAAGCTTTAACTATTTGGGAAGTAGAGCTGCGGATTGTAGTATTACTTATCATAAAGTCGCCGAGGAAATGGCCATGAAGCAAGGAATTGCGGAAAGGAGAGAGTATGCTTGGAGGGATCATTGGTTGCTCGTTGGTAGGTCATATGAAAATGACGATATGCGACTTTGTTTTTGTTTTTCTCTTCCCATCTGATAGTTTGCAGGCCCTAAGGAAAATCCTGCTGGTCTTCCTCTTGATGGTACGCACAACTCGACAATCTATGAGCTCTTCTCTCTATTATTCATGGCTTGCATTGAGAATCCAAATATTAGATTCTTATCCCGATACGACAAGTCAGCCAATAATATTAAAGAATCTGCTATTTGGACAGCTATTGGTCAAACTCCATGGGCACATCCTTATTCAAGTTGGTACCATCGATATGTAGAGTTTCCCTTTGCTGCATTGAAGGCTGCTTGTGTTTTAGGCGAGTATACACTCACGGATAAAGGAACATGGTTGAGTATTGATGGAGAGATTAGAGAGAAAATGAGTATTTTTGTATGTTACTATTTCAATAATCTTCAATATGTGAAATGTGTTGAGCTAAGTGGTGCATAGAAAGCAAGTACAGATGCTCTAGATGATCCTTTATTGAATTCAGCGCATATCTTAGTAGGTGCAAGAGGAAAGAATATATCCATTGCCCACAAATTCGCGGATTGGATGATAGCAAGGGATGGTGGGCAAAAAGTTGTGGAAGAATTTGCGGTAAATGGTGCTATATTGTACAGTGTTGCTCCGGATGCTTAGGAAGTGCCTGCATTTTATCGTCCTGTTATTGTTACAATAATTTCAATTTTATGGGATATATAGTAGCATTTTCTGTGTTTTTAGACAAGATTTTGTATACATTGTTTTACCATATTTCATATTACCCGAGTGACATTCTTTAAGGATGATAATATCACCGTTAATTTCGTAGCTATAGCACTTTCAGAGGAAGGAACAGTAAAATAAATTAGAAAAAACAGTTCAATGTTTCCATAAAATACTGAGGATGTGATTTGAAGTTATCATAACTGCACAATATTAAAAGTTGAATCATTATAAAAACGAGACGACGCACAAATTTTGAACTCTTCAAACTATCAAAGGCTTCCTTCATCGAAGAATGAGAAAACAGACAGAGTGTGGGTTTGAAATTAATTCATTGTCATTTTGCATAACGTGATTCCTCCATAGAACTTAGACCACGAAGCTTTCACATGAAATTTAGAGATACATCGAAAGGTCAGGCGATTATCCACTTGAACAACTATGCATAATAAAAGAGAAACCGCACAAGTCCAGCCACTTCGAAATCTCAAAATTGCCATCAAGTAATCAATACTTCAAAGGCGATTGTCTGCTAGGACCTTCATGCTTTTCTACCCGACTCAACACAAATGTGCCAGAGTCGAGGGGCTATTTATACAAATTTACTATTGCTAAGAGATGAATCCGGACGGTTAATTACGATTTCATACTATATATTGAGTATGTCTTGGACAGGAAAAGCAAATTAGGTAATATATTGATGAGGTGGTGTATAAAACATCAGATTCCCGCCCCTTTCCTGACTACTTTTGAATAAACCAGGATCCTACACCTGAGCTCTTTGCCAGCCACCATCCCATCGATCTTATTCTGCTCCCACTCAGTCCAGAAATTAAAGTCATCTTATCTGCTCTTCTTTGTCATCAAAGCTCCGCACCTTGATTACCAATAGCCACGAGACTTTTTCATTCCCCTTTCCATTTCCCAAAATGACTCAAAGATTTGGAAGTTATGTTGAAGAATTCTAACGGACTAGAAGACTGCTCTGTTTAGCTCACCATTTAACTGGTTGATCTGGAGAAACTGTTTTATGTGATGCATATAATAAAATGTCTACTTTAGCTATTTAAGTAGCTACTAGAAGCACTAATCCAACGAAATTTGGCCTGAAGGAGGATGTTATCTACGTGCGACGTCCAAATCATCACTACACTACTCGTAATGATTTTTGTGCTAAGTAGGTAGATTCTTCAGTCCATCTTCGCGAATCATCAGAATAGGGTTAATAAATTCACAACTCTGTCTTTTTCCAGGCTGTTGTTTGCACTTGCACTTGCAACTGCACCTCGTATCTTCACATCCTCATCTATTTATATCAATACTATACAGTGCTCAACCCTACACCAAAGAACCACGAAATATGAGGTCGCAATGAATCTAAGAACTGTATACACAGCAAACTTGATAAAATTAAATATATTAATCTCCTCTACAGTACTAAATTACTACGAAGAAAAGACAAAGAAGAATGTTATTTCTCCTCATTCCTCTTCCACTTCTACCATATCCTCCCTACATTAAACTCGATCTACCACCAACTTCCGTTCCTCCCTGTCCATTAGGCATATCTCCACTCCTTCCCACCACAAACTCCCTATAGATTCCCTGCAATCGTCTTCTCTCATCTGCACTAATACTTGGTCTTGTACCTTCCAAGCTCTTTACTAGATGCTTCCAAAGAATAGTGACTTCTTGTTGACTCTTCACTTCTTTTTGTTCTCCTTTATCCTCATTTGGATCAATACCTTTTGCTCTTAATTTCTCCCTCTTCTTTGCCTTTTTAATCTCCTCCAACTTGGCGGTGATGGCAGCTTTCTCAGCAAGCTGTTTGGAGCGGTTATTACCAGCCTTTGCTCGTGTCTCGGCTTCCGCCCGATCTTCATCTTCACCGTAGCGAAACTGTACAAAACTCCTAGGTCCACTAGATGCCTCATTTGTTTTAGCAGCGTTGCGTTTTCCACCAACTTCTATTTCTTCGTGATCACCAAGTACATCGTGGATGGCTTCAAGTTGTGCGTTGGATATCAAAGCCTGGAGATCTGCGCCGGAATAGCCCTCAGTCCTACAAGCGATCTCAAAGAGACCCCCTTCGGGGCTGTCTCGGACTTCTTCAGATAATTTCAGTTTCTTGCCTAGTGCTTTGAGAATATCAAAACGATCATCAACATTCGGAAGGTCGCATATAAGGGACTTGTCCAAACGACCTGGACGAAGCAATGCAGGGTCGATTAGATCTGGTCTTGAAGTAGCTGCAAGAACATACACTCCAGACAAACCTTCAGCACCGTCCATTTGTGTTAACAATTGATTGACAACTCGATCGGTAACACCAGTGGAGTCATGACCACGCTTGGGAGCTATGGAATCGAACTCATCAAAGAACAGTACACAAGGTCTAGCAGCTTCGGCTCGCTCAAAGAGATCACGAACAGACTTTTCAGATGCACCAATGTATTTGTTGAGAATTTCAGGTCCTTTGACACTAATGAAGTTCAGACCGCACTCTCCTGCAACTGCACTTGCAAGGAGAGTTTTACCACAACCTGGGAACCCATACAAGAGGAGTCCCGATCGTAATCGTAGTGGGCACTGTGCAAAAATTGGCGCATAAGTAGTAGGGTATTGTAATGTTTCAAGTAGGATCTTCCGGGTCTCTTGCAATCCTCCAATCGAGTCAAAGGTTGTAGTGGAAGTTTGTAAGGTGACATTTCGAAGGGACGCTGGTGTAAATCCTTTTAGAGCACTGTCAAAGTCTTCTCTACTGAGTCGAATAGAACCACTGTCAGCGTTTTTCAACGAGCTCGAGACTGTCCGAATCATTGCTTCACTCCTGGCTCGTGCGACCAGGAGGACGAGGTCTCCAGGCATGTAACCATCGGTTTCGCCAGCTAGATCTAGGAAATCAAGATCTTGATCAATGATATAACCATCGCCTTCCAGTTTGCTTGAACCTTCCATATTTGGGCCGTCCATCCAATCGCTCTCACTATCTCTTTGACTATTATTTGCTGTGCTTGGACGGCTGCTAGATACCACTGGTTTCTTGATAATCTCCGTGATCGCATTCTGCATTGCAACTTTTTCCATAACTCTCCTCCGCCCTTCTTTGTTCGGAGCTTTTAGTGCGACAATTTCTCGCACAACATGACAACCGATTATAACATTGTGGACTGACTCTTTTGCCTGGGCGGTTGCAAGTAGAACAACGCCACTATCCCATTTCAAGTATTCTCTGGCAATTGAAACCAAACCCTCACTAATTAGCCTACTTCGAGCATTATCGTTGCCTACTTCAAGCTCTGTCTCCGCAGGACACAACTTGTCAAGATCATCCAATATCACAATGGACTTTCCACCAATCCTTGCACCCCACGAGGCTCCCATAAAAATTCGATTAAATGTTTCACGTATGGTTGAGACACGTGCCTCATCCGTAACAAGTTTCCGACATGAAAAATACGTTGTATGAAACATGCGATCTTGCCGTAAGCGATGTGCTAGGAGACGCGCCACTGACGTCTTGCCGGCTCCCAATGCACCAGTGAGTAGTACCGAAGACATGTGTGAAAGATGTGATTGTAGTTGTTCTATGAGGTTATCGATACCTACAAGAACAGGAGCTTCTGCATCAATACCTTCAATCGCATTTGTTGCCAGGGCTAAGGGTCTTGGGATAGCGGCTTGAACCTCGAGACTGAATTTTCGTTCAGAACCAAGGAACCAATTGCAAGGTTGCTTTCCAGACTCCGGTTGTGCTTGTTCTAGACGAAGCATTCCACCTTCCCAGCTTGACGGGCACTCAGAACCTAATGGCTTGCCGAGTACCAAGCCGTCAGTCAATGGCCCCTCAAAAATGCCATCATTAGAGCCATTTTTACTGTACATTTTCATGATCGCTTTTGCAGCTTCTTCACGTTCGGCTTTTGATTCACCGCCAAATTTAAGACCTTCGCTCGCCTTTCCCGTAGTAGATGTATAAGGAAATATCTTGATGTACGGGATACCGGATTTAGACGATGGTTGAGAAGTTGGTTTCGAAGCTTGGGGTGGAGCGGGTTCAAGTCTTACCACACCCCCCACCATGTTTTCACACGCCATTGCGGCACAAAGTGAACTGGATAGAGCCACATGGTTACCATCTGGTGGATCATCCCATGCCATTAACCTAGCTACCACCTTCGATGCAGACTTTCCGGCTACACCGGTATTCTCGTTTTCTTGTTGTTGTCGTTGAGGGTCAACCGGTTCTTGTAAAGTGGCAGGCTTGATAACAGTGACGCAGACCCAAGTAATCCCCTTTAAAGACTTGGAAAGAAGTACATCTCCATCAACCCAAATTTTCAATCTTCCATCGTCCAAATCTTTCTCTTCCTCGAACCACTCCCCGCAAAGTGCTCTGTCGATTCCTCTGTAAAACATAGCCGGTCTCGGTTCTTCACTTCGTCCACTCTTTCGGCGTACTGTACTAGAAGCGCTCCGACCGCCAACACTCTTTCTTGATGACACACTCCTATTTTCGCCAGAAGATCGTGATGGCCTGGACCTTGTTTTTGGGGCCACAATAACCTCAGCGTCGGGTGCTAATTTCGCGAAGGCAACGTTTGAAGGCGGAGAAGGAAGGAGAGAGGTGACTATAATATTTGCTGTGGAAGTTGGCGAAAGGTGCAAAGTCAGAGGATGGGAAGATGGCTGGGGTCCATTGGGCGCGGTGAAGCTTGGATTGGGTAATGCGCGGATTTGATTTATGAAATTGAGCTCGAGGAAAGTAGCATGCAATTCTATAATTTCCCAATCTTCTGGCGTCAAAGGTTCAATATTAATAGTATGGGCGACAGGGGGATCAACATGTATGCTTGCTGTAACTTTTTGTCCATCTGATATTCCCAATGTTCGCGCAAAGGTTGCATCTATCTCCACAACCTGAACTTCTTGCTCTCTGCCAGATCCTCTACCGCCACTTATACCGTCTCTCCCTACGATAGGTGCAAGCTTGCGCTTGCTTTGCATACCTGTCCATCCCACGAAGATGGATCGTTGAATAGGAGCGCCATTCGTTTGATTTGGGCCTTGCGGCGGTGGGAGTCGGTAGTTTAATTCTACAATTACATTTTGTGCAAGCTAGCAAATGTAAGCAATTATTATTTATCGAGGAAATATTGGTTTGTAACGTACAGCATTGATGTTAACCAGTAATGAAGATAATGATGAAGGTAAGTTAACCAAGCAATTCTTTAGATGAATTAATGATATTTCTGCGGGTGTAGCTTGACTACCACGTCCTTTTAGATTTGAAGCCATAATTAAAGATATAATGTATGTAAATCCCTAAACCAAATGCGCGACCAAAAGACAGGAGGCAGGAAGTTTTTAATAGCTGGAATCCGGCAAGAATTCGACTGACCGTCACAAGTTCAAGTTCACCTCGGTATCTGAAATTGGACTGGATTACATGGGCCAGAGCTATAAGCCACAGTTCAGGAGCCACAGGGAGCTACAAGGAGCCACAGACAAAGCCACAGACACGAAAATTCGCGAGTCGTTGACAAGGGGATTGAGCTTTACTACACCAGCGCGTAAAGTTCAATTTAGAGATTTGATTTGAGGTCCAAGTTCTAAGTTCCTCAATTCAACCTCGTAAATCTTTGCGCCGCAACCCCTCCATAATAACTCCTCCATTACTGGCTTTCTGTCCTGTCTCTCTTTCCCGGTTGAAGTTTCTTTCGACTGAAGAAAATATTTGCGCAACATTTTCCACATTCTTTACAAATTCTTTAGTATTAACAAGAGGTTCTGCGCAAGATGGCGCTTCTTCAATACAAGGCTCCTGTCAACTATGAAGCTCATCAAGGTGGGAACATACTGACTATAGGAATCTGTATGTTGCTAACCTAATTTCTAGAGGCTTTTGAGGACTTTTTATCCACTTTCAAAACTTCTCCGACTACGAACATTACCCATGCTTTGGGCGGCATGAATATTGATGAGGATGATTTCAGTGACGAATACGATATGATGGATGATGAAGATGACCAGAACTTAAGGAGACAAAATAGAGCTCAAGCAAAGGTGCCCAAACTCAAATACATGGACCTGCTGCAAAAGGTCGCAGATAGATACGAGGATGAAATCACAATTGAGCTTGATGATCTAGCCAAAGTACATTGACCGTTTCTCCACCTCCGTAATATACTAACAATTGCAGTATGATGATTTATTGGATGAAGCTGGAACTCCTCTGAATCTAGTCAATTCGATCGAAACTAATGCGAAGCATTATTTGGATATCTTGTCTAGGGCGGTTGATGCAGTGATGCCACAACCCACAAGAGAAATCAAGTAAGGTGAGATTCAATCCTGCAGTGGTTTATCTGCTAATTGAATTTTAGTTACAAGGATGATGTACTTGATGTTCTCATGTCACAGCGAACAGCTCGAAACAATGCTTTACGCCGTGCTGCTGCCGAGCAAAGCGATATAACTGTTGAGCCAGAACTTTTTCCCGCCGAACTTACAAGAAGATATACCCTGAATTTCAAGCCATTGACCGCTTCTGGAGATATTTCAAAAAAGGCTTTGGCAGTGCGACAAGTACGTGGTGAACATCTTGGTTGTCTTATTACAGTTAGAGGTATTACTACAAGAGTTTCGGATGTCAAACCAACTGTGGAAGTCAACGCATATACTTGTGATAGATGCGGTTGTGAGATATTTCAGCCCGTTGGATCCAAGACCTTTGGACCATTAGTTGAATGCCCTTCCCCTGATTGTACTACCAACCAAACTAAAGGACAACTCCATCATTCCACCCGAGCCTCAAAATTCCAGCCATTTCAAGAGATTAAAATTCAGGAAATGGCTGAACAAGTCCCAGTTGGTCATATTCCTCGAATGCTAACTGTTCTTTGCCATGGAGCTCTAGTGCGACGTATAAATCCTGGAGACGTTGTTGATATCGCAGGAATTTTCCTACCTACTCCATATACTGGTTTCAAAGCTATCAGAGCTGGTCTTCTCACCGATACGTATCTTGAGGCACAACACGTCACTCAACACAAAAAGGCTTACGAAGATTTAACGATCGATAGCCGAGTATTCAAGCGAATTGAGCAATACAGAGCCTCTGGTCACGTTTACGAATACCTTGCAAAATCTATCGCGCCTGAAATTTACGGACACTTGGATGTAAAGAAGGCATTACTTTTGTTATTGGTCGGTGGAGTTACTAAAACTATGGGTGATGGAATGCGAATTAGAGGTGATATCAATATCTGTTTGATGGGTGACCCGGGAGTGGCCAAATCTCAACTACTCAAGTACATCACTAAAGTGGCACCAAGAGGAGTTTACACCACCGGTCGAGGAAGCAGTGGTGTCGGTCTTACTGCTGCTGTAATGAAGGATCCAGTAACTGATGAAATGATTTTGGAAGGTGGTGCATTGGTACTTGCTGATAATGGTATCTGCTGTATTGATGAATTTGACAAGATGGATGACACCGATCGAACAGCAATCCACGAAGTTATGGAACAACAAACAATTTCTATTTCCAAGGCTGGAATTTCCACGACACTGAATGCTAGAACTTCCATTTTAGCAGCAGCTAATCCTCTGTATGGCCGATACAATCCCAGGATATCTCCGGTCGAGAACATCAACCTTCCAGCAGCTTTACTTTCTCGTTTTGATGTACTATTTCTCATACTTGATACTCCTACCAGAGATAATGATGCCCTCCTTGCTCGCCACGTCACTTACGTTCACATGAACAACAAACATCCTGATACTGACGGTGTTGTTTTCTCGCCACAAGAAGTCCGTCAATACGTTGCTCAAGCTAGATCCTATCGTCCAACCGTCCCAACGAGCGTCTCTGAGTATATGGTAAAAGCTTACGTCAGAATGCGCGACCAACAATCTCGTGACGAGAAAAACAAGAAACAATTTGCTCATACATCTCCTCGTACCCTTCTTGGTGTCCTCCGTCTATCACAAGCTCTTGCTCGATTACGTTTCAGTGAAGAAGTCGTTCAGGATGATGTTGATGAAGCGCTTAGACTTGTCGAGGCATCGAAGGAGAGCTTGTATGCTGATCAAGATGGATATAGAAAGGATTCAAGTCCAAGTAGTAGAATTTACAACATGGTTAGAGCTTTGGCTGAAGCTGGTCAATGCCGACCGGAAGAGGCGGATGATGAAGATGACGAAGAGACTTTGGGAATGGAGTTGAGTATGAAGAAGGTCAAGGAGAGAGTTATTGCCAAGGGATTCACGGAGGATCAATGGAGAAATGCTGTATTGGAATACACTGATCTTGATGTAAGTTCTGGCTTTCTATATATTTATTTTGCTGAACTTTTACTGACTATTGTTAGATTTGGCAAACTGCTGGTAACGGAACGAGATTATTATTCGTCATGTCAGAGGCAGCACACATGGCGAGAGATGAAGAATATGAAATGGAGTAATTTTATCAAATGAGATGAGACAAGATCTAAATATGTGCATGCATGTAGTCGAGGCGTTTATTGGGTTAGGGATATTGATATGGCGTTTATTTTATGTGCTGTATGAGATACCGCTATAAGAGGGCATTAGTTGACTACCTAGATAGCTGTTAAAAATCCACCAAATGTATCCAATGGTCTGGACAGTAATCCGATCACAATTTATGAATTTTTGAATTTTTGAAATCACGGTTGATCATTCTGATGGAAATATTACATGGAATGAATTGATTACGAGGTAGGTAGTTGCAGATATTCTCAATAATTACCTATTCAAAAATCTTTCATTGCTACTCTACAGTCTAGACTATCAAATATCCATCTACCTAATCTTACATCTTCCCGCTTACTGACTCTCATCTAGTATTTTTGCTTTACTAATGAATCGAATCAATCCTATAAGTATCCTATAGTGTGGAAACAAGCAGAAAGGATTTTTCTCCTTGCTTGCTTGCTTGTTTGCTGTATTATTATTACTTAAAAACATAATGGAGAATGGAGAATGGAGAAACAAGGAATATTCTTATGGAATTTATGGTTATAGGTATAGGTATAGGTATTTAGTAGTCACATCAGGTTATCCAGAAAAAGAATAAGCTAGAGATAACTCGGAGTAAAATGAGATCTTAATCTTATAATCCTTTGCTTTTTATTCTGGTACAGCTGAGGAATAGATTTTATGTCATGATTACTTATCCGCTATGGTGGTGGGATAGATGGGGATATTTTGAATATGGGATGTTTTTATTTGTTGGATATAGCTAGTTTTTAGAGAAGCTTTTGAAGTAATTTCTTATAACCTCATCCTTCACATCATCGCAGTCCTTACTCAACAATTCTATTTGAAAGACGCAACTTGTTTGACAGGTTCGCCTCGTTCGAGGAATCCAATTCATTTGAGAGATTCACTTTGTTTGGAGGATTCGTCTCATTTGAAAGGTTGAATTTATTTAGAAAGATTAAAACTATTGGGATATTGAAAGTTATCACAAACACCAAGCCACGATTTGTGTAAGAGAAAGCTCCCAAAATTTACTCAATCTAGACTCCTCTTCATGTTTTGTATAAACTCGGTTAATCCCGAGTGGGATACTAGGTGGGAGAGGCAGCCAACGGAGTTTCATTTCCTTCGGGCGGACTCTGGGCCGGCTCCTCCTCTTACTCGTTGGAGGGAGCTTGGGTGGCGAGTGCATTGGCACACTCAATCTCCAGTTCCTCAGCCCAGATCAGAGCCTCGTCTTCCTGAGCAGTAAGGGTGTTGGCGGCGAATTGCGGAGGTATTCATCATTTGCCATAATAGGCAGATTGAAGCATGGTGTCCACCAAAGTAAACTACTTTGTATGCTCTTGAAGACAAAATCGATGTGATGCATCGAAGTGACCTTCCTAGCATTGTATTTGGGAACGTTCACAAAGAAGTCTCATTTCAGGAGTCTTATTGTATTGGGTTTCTTGAGACCAGAAAGAGCATCAGATTGAATTGATTGATTCTCTAGCTAAGCAGTTAAGCTGCGAGTATATATTCAAAAAATGAAGGAATCAGGTTAGGTATTCAGCCTTCGGAATTAAAGTGCTTTGAAATCAAAATATTGAAAGCAAACAAACAGTATACCAAAAAGGAAAGAATGAATTAAAATTTGAGTTTTGTTTGCTCCTTATATGCATCATGCAATATATATGCATATGCTGCCAAGATCCCAGGAGGTCAACATATTGCCTTAAGAACTAATGGCACTAATCGTTTATCCTCAAGCCCATCGTTGACCATCTCTGTTGTAGCGCGGTGCAGGACTCTTGGGCGGATAGTCGGGCAGCTATTGCTGCTGGAGAAGCTACTACAGAGAGACTGTCTAAAAAATAGAAAGTTAATACTATAATTCATACGGAAGGAAGTGTATTACCATCTGGGCGGATTTGGCCGGATCTGAGCTTGCACAAAAGCATGAATGCCACACCCCGAATCGAAAACGAGAAAGACTGGGCGGAAGTGTGTCGGCCTAACGGTTGACGGCCTTCGGAAACCAGATTAAACGAAGAAAATGAAGATACAATATGAATTTTACCTGGGCATCAGGCGGATCTGTGGCTAGCGTTGCCATGATTCCAGCACTTGAATGCTATATGATATAAGTATATAAATCATATTGTTTGATGATTCTAATTTATATCTGCGGAGATTTCTATATAAAGTTAATATTAAGATCAATAAAAGTAAATGGAAAGCGAATCAAAGGATTATAAGAAAGATGATAGCAGAAGGAAAAAAAGAGCAGAGTATTGAACGGTAATTACAGAGGGGAAATAGAATGAGATCAGAAATCAGGAAAGGAATCATATAACTAACCTACAATAGGGAAAAAATTGTTGTTGCTTTTGTAGCTTGTATTTGCTGGCTGGACAGATCGAACCTTTGAGGTAATTGTCAGTATGAGGCTATGGGCAAACATGCTGATGTGCGATTGAGAAACATACGATTTGAGCGACAGTAAAGCCCTAAAATCTTTTGAGGAAGAGGAAAACGTTTGTGGTAGTTGATGTTGTTGAAGAAGGAGAAGTTGTTGTTATTGTTGTTGGTGAAATAATGGGAAGTGAAAAAGGAGAACTAAGAAAGAAGTAAGAGAAAATACTTGAGTCTACTAGGCAGCCAATTGTTTACATTACTTACAGCGAAGTTGGAGAGAGCGACGAGATCAAAAATTGAGAGAGTTTCACGTGATAGCCTCGTACATATGCTATTTTTCAACTAAAGCCTCGACGCTGAGATGTAGTATTTGGTAAGAAAAAGCAACGCGGATGAAAGGGATCCGAGGGATTCAAGGGATTCGATCCATCATCCTCTAGGACAGAAATTCAGATTACTAGTAATCTGTGGTCGGATGATGGCTGAGACTCTAACGTGCACGCGATGGATGAATTCAATCGCACGACAAAGTGATATATACCTACTAGGTAGGCCTAATATGACCATTCAGTATTACAACTCAGGTTTGAAAATCAGATGATCTCTGCTGAGATTTGGTGGCTAAAGTCCGAAGAGTATGTTTGGGTGTGCGATTTGTTCGTCCATCGGGTGACTCTTTTGGTACAAGTCCGCGATCAGGCTAAGAAGATATCCATGATGTCCATCTTCATATGCTACATGAAGATTATTCTGAATTTGAAAAAGTAGTAGCTGCAAAGTGCTTACTGGTGCGTGGATATACGGCCTATGCTGCTATGCATCTTAAGATGAAATTAATATTGCCTTCGAAGACTAGAATATAATCCGGGAGAACTCTTGGACTCATGTATTTATTGAACTGTGAACCTCCTACTTCAGCACTTTATATCAAATACATTCAAAGAGTTTAGGATCCTGACTTTGTGTGATACATTCGATCTACTTGAATATTAGACTATACTCGGAAATTTACCCCTTTGTGAACCTTGGAGGCTGGTAACTCTAGATTGTTATTTAGACCATATAAGTCATGCGTCATAGAAATTTAATCTACGAGCATCTTAAAGTTTCAGACGGACTTGATGATATAGTAGTAACTCATCAGGACAAGTCTGCGTATGAAAGTGCTTCACCTCCATGAGACTTGTGCAATACAGCTCGATGAGAGATAAATCGATGTTTGAAAAGCTTGCCTGTGAGGTTGAAAGTCTTTGGCTATCCTTGATCCCATTACTCTTTCGATAAATTATATTTGCCATGATATGTAATGATCTAAAATAAGACTACTTGAGCCTTTGGTTGAGACATAGATACAACGCTTAGCCTTGGAGCGAGTGCATGGAGAAATCATCAGAATATTCAAGAATAATAAATGTATGAAAGTAAATGGGATATGATATGCTTGTGAGAAAGTGTTTCCTGAGCAAAGACTTATTATTCACAGTTGGGCTTTCTCAGGTGTAGAGCTGTCTATAATGTTTTTGATTGAACATTGGTGGTTGGCCCTTTTACTACAACCCTCCATCCCCAGCCAATTCGAGGTTAGGCTGGGGAACTCGTTCATAGCATTCTCAAGCCTTGATCCGAAAATGCTTCTGGAAGGGAAGTATGGGAAAGAAAGGAAAGAGTGAGTGAGTGAATGATAGTGGAGATGTCGGAAGCGAGACGAATGACCAATTTTGGAGCAAAAACACAAAACTTTAACGAGTAGAAATGGTTCACCATACCACTACAACAAAGCTAAAAGGACGCTTTACTATTCAAGGCCAAGTTTGCCGTATTTGCACCAACCGGCCCTTTTCTAGCTAGCACGTTCCGCGTCTCATTGTCTATATAAGAAACCGATTTCTCCATCCGCTTCTCTTCTTTTCCTTTTTTCCTCATACTTACCTTCTAGAAGCATTTTCGGATCAAGAATCGAGAATGCTATGATACGAGTCCTCCATTGCACATCGGGGAGACAAGAATCATTGGGTATCCTCCGGGGTCCCCATCTGGGGAATTTTTGATTGCTTCCTTCCGGATATCTTTTTTTCATTGTGATTGCGGTCTTGTACTGTATCATGAAGAAGAATCATACTTTCGACTTCAACCTGCTTGGGAAAATGTGAAATGGTGATCCTTGATGATATTAGGTTGACGGCGATATGAGATGGAGATCAAGCAATAAGGTAGCAGGACTGGATTTTGAATAGATCGTTATGGGAAAGACATGGTAGACACTCGGGAGATTGTATATTGCACTTTGTGGTGATTTTATCTCGGAGTATGAACAAGCAGTAGACCTCGTATTGGTATCTCTTTTCAAATAATTACCGGAATACCTTCATATTTAGATGTTATCTTACAATCGATCTGGATATCCCAGAAAATTCTAAAACACCTGTTCTGCGTTATCCACAGACAATTTACATGTCTAGGGTGATGGTGTTTTGGTCGCAGAACCATGCCATGCCACATCAATGCAACAGAAGGGAAGATGTTTAACATCAACTTTTTCTATAGAATAAACTAAACAACATTATATCCATCCTCAAGGTAGAATAATCAAAATTTAAACTTCATCAAAATCTTCTTTTCTCCATACAAAAGCGAAACCTTGTCGCAGATCATCAATTTAATCTCTCCTTGCTGCTCTACGCCGAGGTACTCCGTAAACATTCACATGTTGATTAAGGAGCTTCGTGAGCTTCAAAGAATCCCTACAACAATCCGCCGAACAACACCACTCATGCGACGACCATAATCAAGACCATGGATCCAGCACCCAGTGGTGCTCATGAAGCTCCCAAACAGCCTCGCGATCGAATTTCAGCCAAATCAACTGCCGATCCTATCCTCCGAAACGCCCTTCGGTATACTATTTCCGCGAAAGAATATGAAACACTACATAAATATATAATATCACGGTCGAAAGTTCTAAAGAGAAATGCACCCACAGTTACAAAGGTAGAGAAATTGGTAGAAAGACCCGGTCGCGATGATTATAATGCTGCGGCTGTGAGGGGTAGTTTGAGGTTATTCCTTGCTACAAATGCAGGATTGAAGATATGGAGTTTATTTACAGAAAAGTTCATGGGAGCTGGGAAAGCTGGGTATGTTTTTTCTATTCGTATTCTTGAAGGGAGAAGATGAGTTGAGTCAAAGCTAAACGATATTATAGAGGAAAGAAGATCTCATTATGGAAGTCACCAAACTTCCGCCTCTCGCTTTCCCTTTCCAGTATCCTCCTTTTCCATAGAATCCTTTTCCGATTCTTCACTCGACTTCGCGCACATCTTCTTACACCCGATGCTCAACCTTTCAGACAACGAAATCCGAAAACGAGTAAAACTCTCACATCGAGTTTGGCACCAGCAGTTGGAGCAAGTTTGGCCGGGTTTATGTTGGCAGTTTATCCAAGTGATCAGCTGAGACTTACAATTGCGATATATGCTTTGAGTAGAGCAGCAGAAATATCATATAATTTGGCAGAAGACGAGGGATGGATTTGGGGAAAAGAGGGTAGTAGATGGGAGAGACCTTGGTGGTGGGGAAGTTGGTTACTTTTTCCATTGACTTGTGGACAATTGCTTCATGCTTTTGTTTTTGATAGGGATTGCTTTCCACAGGTATGGATTTCAGTTAGTTGTGCAGGGAATGATGCTAATTATGTGAAGCAATATGGAGATTTCATTCTCAAACACTCTCCTCAGTACATGCAACCACGACCGGCAGATCGCCCTGCCAAATTACCATGGCCAAGTACTTACGACATCGTTGACAATCTTGCCGAGATGGCACGTCTAAACTACCCGTAAGTTATTATCCATTCACAATTTCACACGCAGCCAGCTAACTTCCATTCCAGGCCATTCGTATCTCCCATCCTCTTTCCCAACAGCCCTACTCTTCCCCAATCCCTCAGCGCCATTTCCCCCATAACCTCTCCAGCCCATCCATTAATAACGTCACTCACATGCGCTACTCTCCACCCTTCCGACCCTTCCTGTCTCCGCACATACCTTACCTACTGGATTCAAGTCTTCCCCCGTCTCGCCCGAGTCTTCACTATAATCCTCTCCCTCTTCTCTCTCCCCTCCTACCGTAAATTCTACAATTCCCCCATTTCCTCCCTCAACGCCCTCGCTATCCGTATCCTTAAATCTACCCTCTACATCTCTGGCGCCATCGGTACCAGCTGGGCTAGTATCTGCGCTTTCCAATCAGTTCTCCCAAGAGACGTTCTACCCACTCAAAGATTCTTCCTAGGTGGTGCATTAGGTGGTCTTTGGGGATTTGTCGTTAGAAAAGATGCAAGAAGCGAATTCCTATACAGTGCAAGAGCATCAATGGATTCACTCTGGAAAGTTGGCAAAAAAAGAGGCTGGTGGAAGGGAATTAAAGGTGGTGATGTAGGAATTTTTGTTATTAGTTTGATGGCTATTGAGATGGCCTATGAAAGGGATGGAAGATCATTGAGAAGTGGAGCGTTGAGGAAGCTAGTCAGTGGAATGAGAGGAGAGGGATGGAGAGATTATGTAGGTGAGGAGGAGAAGAGACTCCTAGAGGAGAAGGAGTTGTAGTAGAGATTTAGGCGTGATACAAGGAGGATATTGATGAGTGTGAATTTTTGCATTTTACAAGTCAAGATCTTACTTGCTAGATCATCAGCACAGTGAGGATAACCTCACCTCGCATTCCTCATGTTTATGTTTCTGAAAGAGAACTGCTTGTTATATATCAAGGCCAGTTGCCTAAAGAGTCGTTTTCTATTATTACCTAGGTAGTCAATCTTACAACATTTTTTTTAATTGAATGTTTTCTCTAAAGATATAATACTCTCCTTTCATATATGACCCCGAGATCCCCAAATATATTAATCACCAACATAAATGTTCACAGCAGCGCTATTGGTATATCTATTCTATAAGTAAAGTAAATGTTCACATTCGACTTCAAGTCATATAAGGTTAATGTAAATACTGTACTGTACTGTATATAGTAGCCTCGATAATATAAGTCCTAAGAATTAATATTGTAAATAGCAAACTGTATCTTTCATCTTACAGTCTTCCATCCACAATCAAAAACCCCCCAACTAGCTACTAGGTAAGGTTATTTAATCTAACCTACCTACTTATGGAGTACTAGGTAGTCTATCTATCTATCTATCTATCTATAGGTAGATAGGTATTGGATATATTTTCGAAATTAGTAGACTGGATTTTATAGAAATGAGAATATGTACTGTATGTATGTATGCAGGTGGGTGGATACATATAATTATACTTTAGTTTGCCCCCAGATCCGAGGTTATGTTGCTACCACTCACTCACTACGTAGTATCTTATGATCTGCACTGGTGCAGGTTCTCCTCGATTCCTTCATCCTCCTCGGTCACTATACTAATCTTACTGTCGTCGCCATCACGAGTTTGTATGTATTTATTTCGCTAAGATCTGATTTATTTTTTAGCAATAATTCAAATTCTGATTAGTTTCTCTTTCGTACCTTCTAAAGTTTGATTAATTTCAGTTACGCATAAGCAAGTATATGTACAGCACAGAAGTCCACAAGGGGAGGAATCAATTAAATAAACTATGCTAGGGTGCTCCAACCATATCATGAAATTCTCCTTCATTTCCATTCTCATAAACACCCTGTTTACCTTTCATAGGTGTACCCACCACTTGATCCCCCTCAACTGTAACCTCTTTATCCCGGAATTGTCGCATAAGTTGAAGAAACTGACTGTTCTGAAACTTATCGCTTTGATTATCACTAACACTCGATAGGAGTTCACCTGCTGTGCGTGATAGGGCGTCTGTCGCATGTGTGTTCTCTTCGATTGTTGCGACTGCGGGATCCTGAATGGTGTCTGCGCCGACCGGAGCTTGATTGAGAAGATCGTTTTCCGCTCTGTCGAGGTCAAACTCTGCTTTTTGATCGGCATTTGCTTGTTCCGAAACTATCGCGGCCTCCTGTTGAGCTCTGGTTATTTCCAATTCTTGCTCCTGTTCTCGCGCTCTCTCCATCTCCGCATTAGCTGCTTCGTCAAAAGCTCTAGCAAATGCCGCATCATCAAAAGCTTCATTGTTTTCCACCGATGATTGTCTTGTGGATATAAGTTGATTTTGTTGCATAAGAACTCTCGGCATTGGATTGTATCCATGATTCATCATAGAAGGACCATTCAGACCATTCATTGACATAACAGGTTGTTTCCCTTGCGCGATTGATCCCGAACCTCCATAACTTTGCGCAAACTCCTGATGCCATCCACCGCCCATTTGCGATTGATTCGTTTGATGTAATTCTTGTTGTTGAAATTGCGC
The DNA here is from genome assembly GCF_000146945.2 of Sclerotinia sclerotiorum 1980 UF-70. Taxonomy (NCBI): domain Eukaryota; kingdom Fungi; phylum Ascomycota; class Leotiomycetes; order Helotiales; family Sclerotiniaceae; genus Sclerotinia; species Sclerotinia sclerotiorum. The sequence goes on along the minus strand of NW_001820814.1, from coordinate 204,316 downwards.
CTGAGGACCGGATATGCTCATATTTTGAAAATCGGTAGCCCATCCTTGACCTGCGGCGAATTGTGATGGTGCATTTTGAAAGGATTGAGGAGACGGAGTTTGAAAGTGTCGAGGAGAAAAGTTTTGGATCGATGGAGAAGGACTAAATGTTTGGTGACCAGCTTGAAAAGCTGCGAATTCAGCATCTAGCTGACCTGCATTTGGACCTAAAGAATTTCGGAACCCCTGTTAGTGTTGTTAGTAAATGTGATAGGTGACATTGTTATGCGATTAGAATTATGGGAATATTGTATGACATACTTGCGAAGGCGATGCTCGCCCAACTAATCGATCTTGTTGTAAGGTGCGGTCAACATTCGAATGCTTTTGGAAATTCTGCAAAGCATTGGATGGACCACAAAGGTTGTCTGCCATTGTTTGAAGTTATTCAAAAGATTGTGTTGCTTTGATGATTTAATTGTAATCAAAGATTACAAAATCCAATATGACGATTCGGGAATGTGAGGGTAATTGTCGAACCGAGGCCCATGAAATGAATCTGTGAAAGTGCAAAAGGGATAAGAAGAATAAATCTATTAGAGAATTAATTATCAAATGACTACGGGGTATATAGAGGATGTAGAGTATATAGAGAAGAGTCTATCTCATTAATCAATGATCCAAAAAGAAATAATGAGATGAGAAAGAAAGGAGAGAAAGTATGAGAGAAGAGAAGATTCAAAGATGTCATAGATAAAGGCTAGGGACTAGTATATGAACTTGGGATTTTGCCTCTCGCGGCACTCTAAATGGTAAGCGGTAAGGATAACGATTACCTTATCACAAACTCACATGCTTTCAATGTGATCGGTAAAACGTTTCACCGATGCACACTAAAGCGGTAAGTGCCGCTTAGATACGATCTGGCAGCATCAGTCAGTCGGGAGCTTCGAGAATCTGGGAGGTTTTTTGAAATACATAGTAGCATACAATCATTTAATACTTTTTCAAATTGAGTCAATATGGCGCAAGTAATAACCAATGCAGGCCATGATGATATGATTGTGAGTATCATAAGTCCTCTCTTCTATATACCGCAGGAACCTTCATGCAATATACATGAAGCGCTCACTCTAATGTCAATAAACTAATTGGTTGCTATATAGCATGATGCAGCTTTAGATTATTATGGTCGCAGACTCGCAACATGTTCATCGGATCGCACCGTTAAGATTTTTGAAATCGAAGGAGAAACACATCGCCTTACAGAAACACTGAAAGGGTATGTTGTTCTTGTGAATTCCTTCAAACACTTCAAATACACGGGCCTGCAACCTTGCGCCCAACACATTACACATACTCATCTTTCACCTCATATCTCACCGTTTTTTATTACGATCTATCTCCCGAATGTTCTAGCTAACACTTCAAATCCATAGTCATGAAGGGGCCATCTGGTCCATCTCCTGGGCCCATCCAAAATACGGCAACATCCTCGCCTCCGCAGGCTACGACGGAAAAGTCCTCATCTATCGCGAAACCTCCTCAGTCTGGACAAAAATTTACGATTTTGCCCTTCACACCGCTTCCGTTAATTCTCTCTCCTGGTGTCCTCACGAATCTGGATGTCTTCTCGCATGCGCTTCCTCAGATGGAAACGTATCGGTCTTAGAATTCAAAGATAATTCTATGGATCACAAGATTTTCCATGCACATGGTATTGGTGTGAACAGTGTTTCTTGGGCACCATCTTCGCAGCCAGGTAGCTTGGTGAGCGCCAATGCGGGTGGAAAGGAGGGGGGAGTTAGGAGATTTGTCACTGGAGGGAGTGATAATCTTTTGAGGATATGGGGATGGGATCAGGCTAGTTTGAGTTATAAAGTTGAGGGTGCTCCATTACAAGGGCACGGGGACTGGGTTAGAGATGTTGCGTGGAGTCCTACGGTTTTGCAGAAGAGTATGTTCGCCCTATATCGATTCTCGTCTTTCAATAACTTTTCCCTTTCTCTCAAAATTTATTTCACACAACTAACACCCAAAAGGTTACATAGCATCCGCCTCCCAAGACAAAACCGTCAGAATCTGGACCTCATCCGCAGCCAATCCAGGCCAATGGGAATCCAAAGTCCTACAATTCGAACGCGAAGTCTGGCGCGTGTCGTGGAGTTTAAGCGGGAATGTATTAGCAGTCAGCGGGGGAGATAATAAAGTTTCTCTATGGAAGGAGAACCTAAGGGGCGAGTGGGAATGCGTCAAGGAAATCGAGGAATAGACGCGCGAGAAGCGACAAGAGGCAATACAAGCGGAGATGCGATGAGAGTTTTGACCGAGGGTAGAAGAGAGGCGTTTCGGGACAGGCAGGCAGGCAGGCAAACAAACATAACATAACATAACATAACATACATCATACGTATTGGCAGCCAGCTGGTATGTGTGAAATGAAAAAATCAAAAAGAAAGCAAGAAAGAACGAAACATAAAGACCTCATGATCCTATCCCTTTGTGACTTATAAATGTTTGTTGTGTATGAACCCGTTGCTCCCCCACTGATTTCTTGTCGTTAGCGATTTACCCATTCAAGGACTGTTCCATGGAATTCATTTTACATTCTTCTTTTTGAAAAATACCCTCAGCAATAAGTAAGCATCAAATTATCATTTACATTAGCATAAGGAGCTACTTAGATATACATCTATATCTACATACCTAGCTAGTATACATCTTCACATGCGCACAGCACAGCACAGCATTAGGCGAGCAGGATAATTTTACTAATTCTCATTTCCATTCTATCAATCATCTCGTTCCCTATATTGATTTTGGAGTGACGTGATACGCACTTCAATCTACTTCAGCTCAAGCTCAAGCTCAAGATTTCCGAGAAAAGGGAAAAAAAAAAAAAAAACAAAATGCGAAACCATTGAACCAAGGAGATTCCATCAATTGCCCAACGCATGCAATACTTTCCGATCCTGATCTAGCATTCTACTGGAGCTCAAATTCTGCTCTCCTACCACCACCAGAAAGTGCACATGCAGACGCGAACGCGAACGCGGATGTAAGTGCAGTTTCATAGATTCAAAGATTACCACCCTGATCCAACGCCAAATTGGGGGTATATCCATGACCAGATCCATTTATATCCATCTATAACCCCAATCCTCAAATAAAACTCATCCTGCATACTCGCCCACTCCTTCCTGCGAGAGAAAACATCAATAGGAAACGAATAAGGGAAGAAATTGCGCAAAAAATATGTCTGAGAGGAGACTCTCGAAGTATGTCAAAGAATGTATGTGAAAAGAATGCTGAAAGTTGGTAAATATGTCCAAAGTCGAATTGAAAAAAAATTGTGGTAAACGATGCACGAGATTCGTTGTAAATTAAAAAAGGTATTCCATAATGTATGTTGAAAAGTGCTTTTCGTACTGTTGGTCCAAAATGATACTGTAAGTTGAAATGAAATGAAATTGAAATTGTTGTAATGCCGAGAATAGTTCATGTCCGAGATGAAAGCCGTCTGATGGGCGTCGGGTATGTATTTGAACGATATGCTTAATGCTGATGTTAATGCTAATGTTTTAAGGAAGGTATTATAATCTTGATACATTTTTTCTGTATGTACCGTTGAGCTGATTGTCGTAGATTGAGGAACTGAATCTCCAGTTTATGATGCTAACATTGGGTCGTTTCTTCGAATCCTTGTAGGTCATGCTTGGGAGAGCAAAAGCTAACAATGACCATTAAACTTCATGAGACGGAAGAATTCCAGCGCTTCTTTGCCATCAATAGGCTCGTGCGCATCACTTTCATCCACATTCCAGAAAATGAATGGCCCTGACATAACGTCCCTATGAGCAATAGCTAATGCATCAAACCATCGACCAATAATGATGCGACCGCCAGGCAAAACACAACCTTCGTAGCCCCAAGTCTGACCTCGATCGTAGTCTCCATTCTTATCAGGGAAAAACTTCATGATGATGATTCTCTGGAAGCCAGGGATCCCATGCTGTAGAGGAATTGCATGTACAGCTCCATATAGATGGGCAGTCGAGACAGAGTCACGCGAAGAACCATAAAAGTATTTTACACCAGGGTTGGGGTTCACTTTGGGCTTTTTGTGGTCCTTTCCTGATCGGCTCGATCGAGTGCTGCGTCTCGACCCATGGCGATGAGTGGGCTCAGGAACGGCATTAGAAAATGGGTCACTTTGAAGAATATTTTCCCACGATCTGGGCCAATTTCGCTCGCTGAACTTTTGGTTGTCAAACAATAACGAGATATCCTGTAAGACCTCGGTTAGTCATCCTGCATCACTGACATCTCAAAGTGAGCTTACCTGAAAAGATTCCCCACCATCTAGTTCGTCCGAGTAGGGGCCGTCATCTGTGTCTTCTTCAGCCTGTCTTATTCTTGCCAATTCATCGCCGTCCATATAAACTAATGTCGGATTAGCCTTTCAAGTCCTCAACACGAAAAATTGTCTTCGGCACTCACAATAGGCTCCTTTCCAACGATTTCCCAGCTCTTGAGTACCTGATTTCAATCGACCCAACCATGGCTGTGGCAATTGGCTTTGGTGCAGATCGGCATAGGCATGAGCAAGAAGCCCTTCACCTTTTCCAGCCTTGAGGTGGAACTTGAAGAAGTTCGCTACATGCAAGCACCAACGGACGTTGAGATCGCCTTTCCATCTCCCAAGGAATAGGGGTTGCCTTGTTGGTGCAGCATAAACCTCCGCTTGAGATAAGTCGAAATGAGATATTGTGTTTGTGCAGTATCTTGGATCCCAAGATATTGACGTCAAGCATAATTGAATCAATAACACCCGGGTATTAGCATCAGCATTGCCATCGACAGAGCAAATGGCTTTTAAACCCCAGTTGTTCTTGGTCTTCGCAATTGAATCAATGATATCAATTATGTCTCCAGTATGAGGTATGCCAGATACGAAGGAAACGTAATTTCGAATGTAGTCGAGATTGCGACCCACAATCACTTTGTCGCCATTACCATCATAGCCTCTGCAAGCATCGGATTCTGTGTCCTCCAATTAGTATGCACACTCTACCAATGGACTTGCCAGGATACATACCGATGATAAGATTCTGAAGCATATCGAGGACTTTTTCTTGCGCTTGTTCTATCTGTTTGATAACTGAATTGCCCAGGTACCTGTACTCATTCAAGTCGAACTTGGTGTAAAGTCTTGTGGTGGCGGATCTGAACTTGTACTTTTGTGTCAAAAGCGGTAAAGACAAATTTGGTACAGCATCAAATTTCTCTAGGAATCGATAACGCCAGACACTGTCAGAGATGGCACTGTAAGTCTTCTTACAGACTCGTGAATATCGAGTGATATCTGCATCGGAGGGTAGAAACATAGCGATAGCCTGGTGGACCTGCATTTGAGTGGTTAGTGAATAAAGTCAACAGAGAAACACGGCAGGTCACACGATCGAGAATCTACAATACACCTCGAAGAGCATGGGGATAATGGACGTCGTCGGCGATAACACATTGGATTTTAGCATTCAAACGAATGAATTCCATAGGTCTTCACCGGTGCTATGGCGTATTTGGTCGAAGATCTTGACAGAAAAGATTCAAGCGTAGAAGCGTACCTCAGTTGGAACTTTCTTAATCAACTCATCCAGCTTGACACTTCGAGCAACGACTTCCGCTGTCAATGCAGGAGGTCGCGAATCAACTATAATAACTGAGCCTGTATCGGAATCATCGCCGTCGTCGTCGTCTCTTCCATCAGTAGTAAAACTACTGTTGGCTGCATCGATCTGAGAATCTTCGTCGTCATCGTCACTATCCGAGATCTCTATATAATTCTTGGCTCGCTTGGTTTGAGGAACTTGGAAAGATTCATCTGTCTTTCTCTTGGATAAGGTATATGGAAGTTTCGTCTGAATCGCCTGACGAGAGGCAATCTTTTTCCTCTTGGTAGGCATGGTGAAGTTCGCAAGCGATGATGATGAATGGGTTGGATCGGAAAGAGGAATTGCGAGTGCAAGTGCAAGAGCTTCAATTGACTATCTTGGGAGAATTATAAGACACCGCAATAGTGTTGAAGGATAGGAAACGTGCTTGGTGGTGAAGTGATAGGTGTGATAGGTATGATAGCTGGATGAGAATTAAAAGTGATGGGATTTTGGGGAAAAAATAAATAGTGCCGTCCACTTAGGTAGGTAGTTGGTGAATCCAGGCCAGCTAATTTAGGGCTAAAGATCGTAAGTTCGCAAGCAACATATCAATACCTACCTAGGCATATATGAGAGATCAAATCGATAATGACAAAGATCTATGTGATTTTTGTGATGCTACCAACATATCCTTAGAATAAAAGATCTACTTTGAGGTTTGAGATATTGGGGAGGGGCATGGTGGTGGAGGTGGTGAAAAAGACAGCCTTACCCCTCAATGTCGAGCCTCGCATAAGATTGGAAAGATTACACTCACCTGCAGGAGCCACACGTGCATCACGACTTTCGATTGGTCGAAGGCAGGGGACGCAAACAAATGACCGACGGGGCTCACCAAACAGAATTTCGAGTGGTAAGAGATTTGAATTTATTGAGGATAGAAACAATAGGAAGAGAGGGTAATTTTCGAAATCTAGACGATGCTTTGCTGTAGGCAAGACTTGAGATTGCATCGAATTTTTATGACCGTCGTTGAGTTGTTGGAGTGAATTGTGTAGTGGCTTAGAGAGGTGGTAAGGTTACATGGTGATCCCATATCTTCAACCTTCAAACGATGATCATAGCCTGAACATTGAAAGTCAAGGCCATACAGGTAGGAAAATAGCAGAGGTTGTTAGAATGGTTGTTCGCCTTTGGTTTCAGCCTTTTGGAATTGATAGTAGATCACGGTAGCATTGGTGAAGTCGTTGTTGATGTGCACCGTTTCATATACGCTTATAATTACGAGACAAAAGAATGAAGAGGGACATCAAGATCAAAGAGAAAGAAAATTTGGATTCGTTTGCTTTTCCTCAAGGTCTTCTTCATACCATCTTCTATGCAATAAAGATTTCCTGCACCCTCTATATAATATACTAGTAGGGAGTAGTAATCTTTTCTGGAGGATTACCCATAACCTTACCTAACTTGAATCGATGTTTGTTTTTTGTGATGGCTAAAAAGTAAATATATAATAGTCTACTGCCAGCTAGGTAAGATTACCTACAACAAGATGCTACTAATAAATAGGTACTTTTAGCACATCCCGGTGAGTAGGCTCTTTATCATGATTCTTTGGATGGCAAGCTTGAGACAAGACAAGTCAATTCATATCTTCAACAATGTCAATAATAAATATGTTTCCAATATGCCGAGGTCACTCTACTTATAACGTCAATGTCTCATTTCATTTCATCTATCTCATCTCTTATCCAACTTTTAATCCCCATCTTTGATAAGGTTATTTATTGACATCTCCTTTTCCAAATTTTGAGTTGTCTTTATCTTCGTATCTAGCCATCGGTCTTTCTCCATACCTTAAACCCTCAAGTCAACTATCTTCAGAATTCCAACAGCCCGGATATCGCCTTTTCCCTAGTATCTCGTGGCTTTCTCGGAAACATCTTTATGATCTTCTCTCCGTCTGGGCAAAGCAACGGGTAAGCTTGATCCAGCATTCTGGGCATAAACCTTATGCACCTTTCCATCATCTTATTCACAACTTCCGTTCTGGGCAACAGCCTGGGCAGTGGGCAATCTAATCTGCACCTCATCTTGCAGCAAATCAAGTATATACGGAGGAGTAACACCAACAACCATCAACATGTCTTCCATGCATACGCAGTGGGTACTACACACAGAACAAGGATTAATTCATTCTGTATGGATAATGGATTGAATTCTTCTCACAAACTTCCAATCAAAAGTCATCTGCACGAGTATGTCTCGTACTCCTCCTCCACCTCTCCCGACCTCTCCCCCCTCTCCTCTCCTTTTACTTATCTACCGAGGAGGTTACGGCTTAACTTTAACTTCATTTTCTTGACCAACATTCATTGTTAAGAGGCCCCTCAACCACCCTCTTTAAGAAACCTGGAATTAGAAACCCCGAAGGCAAATATGGATACACCGTCTCCACAATCATCGGATCTAGATCAAGATAAGCATCATAAGGGACAATAAACCAATCATTGATATTCATTGTTCATTTTCCTTGCAGTGGCCATCATTCGACCAAACCCGTCTCCATAGATTCTGACATGGATAAACCTATCCAAGTCAACACAATGCTGCGGATAGTAGGGCTATGCGGCACGGAATTTATTTTCTAAATTTCTTATCGAAATATTCCTTCATTCCGTTTTCTTCCCATGATCTTCTCATTTCATTCACGAATATTCTCATCTTGTGGGATATATTTCTCGTACCTGGCATAAGCCTTCGATGAATTGATCATCCAACCTTCTTGTCCACACACCGTCAGCCAAGGACGTTAAGTTAGTGCCCCTAATATTTTTATATTTTTCTACTACATTATATATACGGAGTACTCTTTTATACATTGATCCTTTGGGCCAAGCAACTCGTTTATTGTGCGCTCGCCATGGCTTCTACCGATAATGCCGAGAAGAAGATCGATGAGAGTACCAGGGCTTCAGATTCATCCAATATTGAGAAGGGTGATGTCATTCCACGAAATGAAAACGCTGCGACGAGACACGAAGACCAAACAATCGCTATTCTCGAACTCGTAAAAGCCCAAGATGTTCATCATCCTATGCATTGGTCCGCCTTCAAACGATGGGGTATCGTGCTTATTTACTGTATGTTGCAGACTTTTGTTGCACTTACCAGTACAACTTATGTCTCCGCCGAGTTCTTGATACAAGAGAAGTTTGGAGGGACGACTCAAGTTGTTACTCTGGGCCAGAGTATGTTCATTTTGGGAACAGCGGTCGGTCCTATATTCTTGGGTCCATTATCGTAGGTTGAACACAGCATATGGCGCTCACTGCGATCATCGTGCTTGTGAACAGAACCATAACTGAACATTTACAGTGATCTTGGTGGCCGTAAATGGATTTATGTCATTAGCATTGCATTCTATGCAATTTTGAACTTTGTAAGTGACTCGAGGATATACCCATGGAATCTTTTTTAACATCATTTAGGGAACCGCATATGCTCTTAATCTTCCTATGCTCATCATCTTCATGTTCCTTGCGGGCACAGCTGGCTCTACTGCCCTTTCGAATGTAGCTGGTACAATTGCGGATTTGTTTGGAGATATTGATGGTGCTGGACAAGCAATGGCACTTTTCGTCATGTGTAAGATCCGAGAAATATTCCAGTCTCCGCCTCAGAAGCGCTAATGACTTGCATATAGCTGCAAATATTGGTCCATCTCTCGGTTCCCCCGTGGGGGAGTGGATAGCGGATAACTCGAACATGGGTCTTAAATGGATCTTCTTAATCAATGTAATTATTGGTTTTGCATTCGCTATCATCATGTGTTTCATTCCAGAAACATTACCAAGATTGGTTATCGCCAAAGCAGCCGCAAAGAATCAAACCGTTGATGATCAAGAAGCTGCTATCTTGACAAGCAAACTCAACGTTCTTCAAGAAATGAAGTTTATCACGACCATGACATTCAGAATTATGTTCACGGAACCAGTGGTTTTATTCCTTGGCTTGTACAATGGTTTCGCTTACGGTATCCTCTTCTTATACCTTGATGGAGTATTTGATGTTTTCGTCGTCAATAACGGTCTCTCTTACATCGGTGCGGATCTCACGTACCTCAACTTCGTCGTCGGAGTAGTCGTCATGTTCCTCTTCGTTCCGGTTCAAACTTGGTTCTACGCGAGAGATCGTAAGAAGCATGGTATCAACCGACCAGAAGCTAGATTCCTCACTTCTTTAGTTACCGTCTGGCTTTTCCCAGTCACACTCCTTTGGTTCGCTTTCACCTCTGATGGAAGCGTATCTTATTGGTCACCAGTTGTCGCGGGTGGTGTTCTTGGTTTTGCAGATCCATTATTATGGCTCAGTATGCTTAACTACATTACTGGTATGTTTTCATTTTCAATCCATCATTAATTACCCCTTACCTTACATCTCGCTAATTTCAATTCCTTCACTGTAGACTCCTATCCCAACGTCGCCGGTGCCGCGATCGCAGCTTTCCTCATTCCGTCCTTTGCTCTCGCAGCTGGTCTTGCTCATCTCGGTGTCCTCATGTTCGATAATATGTCGACGAAATGGGCTATGGGTACTATTGGATTCATTAGTATTGGCCTGTGTGCGTTGATTTACTTTATCTATTTCTTTGGTGCGAAAGTAAGAGCAAGATCGAAGCTTGCGAGAAGATTTTAGTTGTTTGTTGTATGGATATATGTGTGTATGTAGGTATGAAATGATGGATAGATGCATGAATGAGTAAATAAATGTATGGTAGAATCTTGGATTGGTGGATTGATGGGATAAGGTGTATGAGATTTTGCTTAATTAGCATTGTATTGTACTGTATTGTATTGCATTGGGTAGCGTGGATTGAATAAGATAGGGTTAAAAGTTCTTTAGCGGATGAATGGGTTTGTAGATGGATGATAGTGATGTATATTATAATGTATATATATAGAGAGAGAGAGATGTTAGATGTTAGATGTTAAATATTAGATATGAACCAGACGATGGGGAAATGTCATTTTTATTTTTTTACTTCCTTTTTATTTATTGTTTAATAATATGAAGAAATCTCCGTATGTATAAAGAAAGTACCTATATTACTAAGTAATTCAACTAAGGTTATGAAAAAGTTTATATCTAATTATAAAATCACTTCATAATCTTAATTTTAATTCTCTAGAACCAAAGAACTGGGAATTGATTTTACTTACTTGATGTTTTATAATCTTATATGAGTATCTAGTTAATATGATTTGGTTTTTAATTAGATTACTCTTTGCGGGACTGTTGATTTATCTATTATTTGGTGATGGTTTTTTTCTTATTCTAATCTTAGACTCGGGTAGAAGGGAATTTGCAATTAGACAAGGAAAATGATAGAGAGAAAAGACAAGGAAACTAATGCATTCATTCATTCGTTTCGTTCCTTCGTCCGTTCTTTCAAGTTAATAAATATAATTGTTCTTACTATTCAAAGGGCCCTTTATATCCCCCTTCAGGCCTTTGATCAAATAACCCTAAGCGACCTTTTAAGAACAATGGCATTGTGTAGTAGGTTCTTAGATACAATGCAGATGTGCTCCCTACACCAACAACAATTTGACTTGAAATAATATAAGGGAGTATGAAGAAAGGAGCAAAGAGAAGAGGAATTGAACATGTTTTAGGATAGAAAGATAAATGACTTGGATATTTCAGAGATAGGATTTTAATTTCAATCATTCATTCGCACTTCAATCACACAATGTATACAACACAACACAACACAACACAACACACATACAATCCCGCACCAATAACTCGCGAACTCGGTAAGTATCCTACTCTTATACATTTTCTACTTCTATCCATCTAAATCTCCAGCAACATGCAAGACACAAAGATGCAAGACACAAAGACGCAAGCTACAAATATACCAAAAAAAATATCGCAAGATATAATCATGCAAGATATAATAATCCAAGAAGCAATCATGCAAGATATAATCATGCGGGATATAATAACGCAGACGCAGGAAGTCATCATGATGGAAACGATTATTGAAGATCCGCCTGTACGAGATATTATCATGCAAGATAATAGCATTAGTATTGAGGATTCTATCAAGACGAGGGAAGATATTATTATGAGTAATACCAGTACCAATACCAATACCATTCCTATCCATGAAGAGATAAGTTCTATTCCCTCTGACACATTGATGGAAATGGAAATCGACGCAGTAGCAGTAGCAGTAGCAGGAACTCCAGATACCATCATGGAAGATCTAGTATGCACCGCAAACTTAAATCTAGAAGTACAAGTACAAGAAAGATACATGGCCGAGATGGAAATAGATACCCCACTCGAGGATATAGATACTATCATGGCAGAAGCAGTTCTAGGACTTGAACTAGAAGATACGGTCATGGAAGATGTAAGTAAGATTACTCCCACACAAAACCAAAACCAAAACCAAAACCAGAACCAAAAAAAATCTTCCTCTACCCGCTGGAAACGCTATGGAAAGAAAAACCAGTAGATAGATAAATCTCTGGTAGGTATACAGGTAGGCATACAGGTAGGTTGGGATACTTGGAGCAGTACTTGGAACGTATCGGTATAGTTTGCAATTTCTTTTTTTTTCAAGATTAGATTACTGTTTTCTGTTTCAGAAATCTACTGAACGCGCCACCTCTCAGCAAGCATTCTTTCCTATCTCATATTGTTTTTTCCGACTCTTATCAGGCTGGTCCTATAAGTTAGTCAACTCCCAGGCTGGCCCTACGAGTCAACTCTGGTACTCTTTGCGATTAGATTTCCTTGATAATTTAAAATTAGAAAAAAACAAAAAATAGAATTTCTTTATGTTATAAAACAACAAGCTTTTGTGCTAATGCTAATGAAATTGATTGATTGATTCGTGATTGAGAAAATTTTTCGTAGTAGTTATAAATTAGCTACGAGCTAGTCCGACAACCCCTAATAATGGAAATAGTAGAGTATTCATATTGAGAGATTTCTACTTTACTCTTAGCAATAGGCTTTTCTTGATTTTAGACCTCTGCTTATAAATCTCTATACTATCTTACTTGAGACAGTATAATCAAAAATCCCATGCAAATTCCTGGCTTAGAAATCTCATCATGATAATCATCATCACAACTAGAACCGGTTCCTCATTTCGTGAAACTCATCATCGTAATCATAATTTATATCATCCATCTCAACTCAATTCATTTCAATTCATGCCACAATATAAACACGTAAACGTTCCCCAAAACCCCCCATGCCATGCCGCATCCAATCCACCCACTGAAATATACAGTGTATTCACAAGCACAGTACAAGAAACCAAATGAAGCACAAACCACCAATAGGCATAATATCAACATAAACCCAAAACTCCTCTTTTCATATCTTGAACATTTTCATCGTTCCCCAAGTTCACGAAGTTACTCGACTGTGATTTCCGCTGTTGGATCCTTTCTAATATCCAATTCCATCAAACCCTCTTTCTTTTCAATGACAAGACCCTTCTCATTAGCCAAATGTAATAGACAGATAAAACAATAACTGGTTGAGATATCATTCATGACTTGTTTTGGGTATACAGTCTGGAGGTTTTGCATGACTGTTGTAAATTGGAGGGTTTCATTTTCATCAGTAGGTAATTTAAGAGGTGGTGTGGGGAGACGTGATGCGGAAAGTGAGGTATCCTGTTTTAATCTATGTTAGTGATAAAGTTTGGGGTTGAGATACAGGGTATGAGGAACTCACAGGTTGTTCAGGCTCACTAAATCCAATACCCTTCCATAATTCCTCTTTCAGTCTCCTCACATCAACCTTCTTAGCAACTCTAGCATATTGTACATATTCTGGTCTTAATCTTCGACTCTGTGTAACCAATTGTGTACCGAAAGCACCTTCTTCGCCGTCAACACCTTGAGGTCCGGCATTTAATATAGCAGTGATACCATCGATACCACCTGCACCTTGTCCTTGAGCTCCAGGTGAAAACTGTTCGCGTGCATCGGCGAATTCCAAATCATCATCGTCGTCAATACCACCCGGCATTGCCAAACCATCATCTTGAAAGAAGTTGGCATCGTAATCTCCATGAGGTGGAGCCTCATCCTCCAACGTGTGAGCTGGTTCTTCTTTTCGCGCCCAATAATCTTCACCAATTTCACCTTCAGGGATGTCATCCTCCTTCTTTTGACCAAAAGTTCCAGATTTTGCTCCAAATCCAGATTTTCGACTACCCATTCTAGCTTTGGGCTTAAGGAAAAGGCGTAACAACTGTTTGGAGTTAAAATGCTTATCATCGGGAAGAAGATTCCTCGTTTTAGATTTCCAGTCCTTCTTTGGGAGAGATATTGTAGCATTGGTTGCTGCATGTGTATAGATAGTTTCAGCTAGGCTAGCACTTAGTGGAGACGTAAAGTCAATCTCGAAAGGCTCTTTCTCCTTGCGAATCTTCGTAACTGCTGGCTTGTTGACATCTTTAATCTTTCGTATCCTCCAATGCTCAGGACCGGCCCAGTTCTTTTGCAAGGCCTCGTCGAAATAACTTAAAATATCGTCATGTCCACCTTCCGTCTTTGAACCACGATCAAGAGAAATGACGTACTCGCCGGTCTCGGGATCGAATGAACCAGCACGCCCTTCTCCATCCTCGCCATCGCCACCATCATTGTCGTATCCTACATCGTGAACTCGCATTCGTGGTTCGATCGCGGCGTCACGAGCCCAAGCTTCACCACCTTCACCAAATCCAGCATCATCTGGAATATCGAAGTTTCCGAGGAGGCCGTCATCGTCATCATCAAATCCAACTGGGTTGTCATCATCGAGGAAAATGCCAGATCTGTTACCTACCCCATTGTCTTCTGTCTTGTCTTTATCTTGTCGCCAATCTTCCGGTGCCTTTAAGAACGGAATGTCCATGGAACCAGAAGGATCTCCAAGGTCAAAATTCTTCAATGATGGACATATATCCTGTTCTTCAAGGAAATCCAAGTTTGGGAAAAACTTGATACCTAAAGCCTCCACATCTATCTCTACATCATCTTGATCTTCGTCCTCATTGTCATCATCTTTTAGCGTAACATTTGCCGATTCTAAAACTTCTTCCTGATCCTCTTCAATAGCATCATCCTTTCGTCTTCTGCCCCGTCCTTTTGCTGATGCGTCGCCTGCATCATCACTACTATCAAAAACTATACGTCCTTTAGAATCGATTGAGAGATGATTTAAGAGAAGACCCTTGGCTCCGCCTTCATCGAAATCTGCAGATGCTTTTTTGAATAAAGGATCAACAGAAAACTCAAGTTCAAACTTTTTTAATTGTAATGCTGAAAATGAAGTTGCGAGAGTCGCTTCTGATGAACGTTGAGTCTGAATTTATGATTAGCTACGGTTTTTTAGTGCATGTAAGTAACAATGGTGTCAAAATCAAAAAGATTTTGCCAAATAGAGTTGTTACAATTCGAGTGTAGTGGTTTAGTGATTTGACGAATGCAAAGATGAAGAATTATATCAGCAAACCGCAACATCTTCACAAACTCACTAGTAAATCAACAATAGTATATAAAAGCTCAATTGCAAGCAACAAAACTATTTACCCCTAGCTGCGAGTATAAGTTGGGAGGAAAAGTGTGACACAAGGTCCCACCCAATAAACAATGGACAAGCGCCCTCCAATCAGTCCAGAAACAATATCACAGATAGATGTGGTTGAAATGTGCCCAACCTCATTTCCACTTCACTGGGTTTCCTCTGTGGAACAAAAGATAGAGTAAAAACGTATGGGGAAAAAAGGTACATACAACAGTGGGGATTCGCTGGTGGTCACCCACCCAACTACTAATCCACCGATCTGAAGCTTGTGTATGGCAGAGCGGACGGGATGCCCAATTCTCTTCAGTCTGTGGTCGTATGTGACACAAAGGGTCTCATTTGATATTATATTCAAATGAAAGTTCCTCTTCATCTCCATTTTCTCAAAACATGCCACTAGACATCAGGCCTAAGTATCCCCATTACACTCCACCAATATGCAGTATGCGGTAAATAAGAGGTAAATATAGTTTTGGTCCGCACTGATAACGTTTGAACATCTCAACTATGAGACTCCACCAGGTATCAAAGCGCATGTACTCAGGCTGAGGAAAAATAAAGCAAGTATGGATGTGCTTCAGACGTACCCTTTTCTTGGTCTTCTTCCTCACAACCCCATCCTCGTCTTCGACCTCTTCTTCGCTCTCATCACCTTCACCCTCACCTTCTTCATTCTCGCCTCTCTTCTTTTTGTTGTTCCCGCTGTCTGCTAATCCACTCAAAAGTTTGCCGGTCTCTGTAGCCACACTGTCGACTCGACTCGTGTAAATCTTCACACATCCATCAAGAGTGCAACTAGCCTTTTGGAAATTGACCCCATCACCCTCCTTCAAAAGTGACATATCATGGAAATAATCAATCAGCGCAAAGTTCCAGGAGTTGGCAGCATTGATCTTGTTGTCTGTGGCCATCTTCATCCATTCTTCGAAATTTGCGAGAATTGGAACACGCTTCATGGGGGTTACTGCGTTTCCCCCCACCATCATAACCCCGCCATCGAGTTCATTCTCTTTCCCCATACGCCCTGGGGTTCTTTGGTTTGAAGATGGCGAAGAGCTCCCTGCTCGGTTGAAATTCACCAATTTTCGTGGAGTTGCGGCTTTTTTGATTTCGTTCATCTGAGTTTCGTGATGGGCATTTCTTGATTTTAACCGTCTTGCCTTTTCTTGCGCATCATCATTGAGAGCCAATTTCACTGGCGATGTATCGTTCAAGGGTACTCTATTTCAAGTCAGTAATGAAAGGTCTTATGTTGCACAGCGCGCAAATGTAAAGTATCATATCTGCCAAAGATATGGACTTCCAAATACCATAGCAACCAGGGAATTCATACTTCACGGGAGATTTTGCGGGAGTCGATAAAGAGCCAGAAGCAACTCTGCCTCTACTCGCATTTCGATTTTGTACGACTCTAGGCATATCAAAAAAAATAAAAAAATTATCGTGGTAGACAAATCTGTTGCGATGATGCTAATAAGTTTATTAGAAGTTTGTTTATTTTCATTATTTACATTTGGCAGAGACAGCGGGGATCGAATGCACAAACCCCGGCGTTAGCTAAAATAACCTCAGGTATCAAAAGAATGGCTTACATAATATTATTGCTTCGGGAGTCGGCACTTTTAATGGGACTGACTGCATGGGATTGCCACATTCATCATGATAAATTCAAGGGTGTCGAGTTCTTTATAATTCATTCACAGATTCCCAAATCAGATAAATATTGAGTAAGAAAATATCTCCTTTTCATCCTAGCACGACATCAATTTCTCATCGCAAAAGTTGCAAAATCTTCACTCCCTTTCAAGACCTTTCACCACTCTATAAGAATAGCCGTTAAATTTGTCATTGATCGCTCTTATCAGTTTTATCGATAAGGTTATCCTTACCTACTTTTTGGTGCTAGTTCTGAAGTGAAGGTGGATTCGTACGCTTGCCATTCGATCTTATGACGACGATTCCTTTTACTGCCGGAATCTCCTTTTAATGATTTGCACCATACATGAATGAGCTCTGAACGGCTTAGCTAGCACAGCCCGGGTTACGCCTTCGAGCTTTTGCCTTGTGTCGGAGGCCTTTTGCTTCTCATGAACTTGTTGATATTTTTATCATTGTAATCGCACTTCAACGACGAGAGCTTTAGGTCCAAATCAGATCATGCATCAAGCATGCATCGAATACCCTCCCATAAGATGCCATCCCGCTTACCGACACGATCCAAATACAGCTTTCGAGCTTTCTATCTCACCACATTAATCATCTCGTCATTAGCTGTGATAAGCCTTGTCGCAGACCAGAGCGCGAAATACCGTCATGGTTCCCAATATGGCGTGGCACAAAAACGAGCATTGGATGCGCTGGACAGTGGGAGACTTGTGAAACGGGATGAAGAGGTTTGTGGACACCAAAGGCGATGTGAAAGTTCTGTGCTAAATATCGGCGTTATAGTGTCGTCTTGTTCACCATGCCGAGGATAAATGCGGATTCATACTAGATAATTGTCCCGATGAAACTGCTGGGCTCCTAAATTACCTCTCGCTCTACTATTGCAAATTACCAAATGCTCAACCTGTGGCTTTCACCATTCTCATACTATGGCTTGGATTGCTGTTTTCGACAATTGGAATCGCAGCGAGCGATTTCTTCTGTATCAATTTATCAACAATTGCGAGCATACTGGGGATGAGCGAAAGTATGGCCGGCGTTACATTCCTAGCTTTTGGTAATGGCAGCCCGGATGTATTCTCGACGTTTGCTGCAATGAGTTCGCATAGTGGCAGTCTTGCCGTAGGTGAGCTCATTGGAGCAGCTGGATTTATTACTGCAGTTGTCGCAGGATCGATGGCTTTAGTTAGGGAGTTCAAGGTTGGCAAAAAGACATTTGTGAGGGATATTGGTTTCTTCATAGTTGCAGCGAGCTTCAGTATGGTGTTTCTTGCCGACGGCGCTCTTCACCTATGGGAATGTTTTGTGATGATTGGGTTTTACCTTTTTTACGTGGTAACAGTGGTTATGTGGCATTGGTACTTGGGAGGGCGAAGACGCCATCGTGAAAGAGAAGCTGCAGCGCGTGGCCAGTACTTAGCAATGACAAACGAAGAAATAGAGGTCACCGAAGAAGATGGTGACGATGAAGATGCGCCAGCAGGAGAGAGGGGCTTCCATGGTAACGAAGATTTTGCGGCATTAGAACGTGGCTCTAGTCCTCATCCCCGAGTACCAGAAGACGAAGACAGTGATGAGGATGGAGATGAGGGTAGGCACATTGCTGCTGAGGTGGCTAGCAGTATGCGAGTAATCAGAGCATCTGGTAGCCGCAGGAATACCATAACTCCAATTCGTCCCAGTTTGGTGGGCGCTCTAGAGTTCAGGTCGGTTCTATCATCGTTACAAAAGTCTCGCGGCTCTCATGGCCCACCTATAATTTTACGACGATATTCAGACGATCCATCAGCATCAATTGATCAACTTAGGACATCTGCAACAACATCGGCTCCGGCCTCGGAATATGCCTCGAGTATTAATCCTATTGAGATCGACGACAACGACACGGAGCGGTCTATGCTAGACCCCAAGCGTAGTAGGGCTGTCTCTTTGAACGCTGCGTCAGCCCTAAGACCCACTGACCCTACCGCATTTACTGCCGCAAATGTGCCAGATATTGGCATCGTGGCAGCCACTCCAACTTTTCCACGGCTGTTAGATGTGCCATCTACAACTAGCAGCCCCGCTCCTAAGTCGCCAACATTATCTATCTCGCCTCCTCCGTCTCTAGATGGATCACAAAGTCACAAACTATTCACAAATAGCACACCGCGCTGGAACGATGATTTGTTGGCACCACCTGGAAATGACTCTCCAGCAGTGTCACCACGACATCCCCGTACTCCAGACGAACGACCTAAGATTTCACCTACCAATTCTAGTGGATCGCGAACAGTACAACGACCTCGACTTCAAATACCGAACTCATCGAGGGATAGTTCGCGAACTCGGATACAATCGCCCATATTACCATTTCCTCTGTATATGGATTCGCCAGCGTTCATGTCGGCAGCTAGCTCTAAGGCTCCAAGTATTGTGCTACCGGATTCGGAAATCACGCCCGAATCAGTTAATTTGGAGCACGAGTTGTACTATACGGAAAGACCAATTAGGTGGTGGCCATATCGCATATTACCCAGCCCACAAATCGTACTTTCAGCTTTGTTTCCTACACTATGTACATGGAGAGACAAGAGCGGGTGGGATAAATTTATTAGCATTGTCTCGGCCCCTAGTATATTTCTTTTGGCAATCACACTGCCGGTGGTCGAATCGGAATCCAAAGATGAGGACGAAAAGATAGACTTTGCTGAAGAAAGAAGGGAATCTGGCACACCAGGAAGGAGGAATACTGGCCCGATATTAATCCCGGATAGCCCATCAATGATCTCTGAAGCAGACCCCGAATGGTCACAATACCAACGAAGTCTGCGTGACACTCATTCCGAGGAATATCCTCGTTCACCTGTTTCGAATTTCAGTCAACACAACACTGCCGCAGTAGCAATCTCGGCCGAGAGTCATCATCCTCATTCTCGTCCAATTCCAATGTCACCCCCCAAGAGAGTCAATTCGACCCACGAGGATGTAATTCATAGTGGGCCTGGAGTAGAGCATTCTAGAGGCTGGAACCGCTGGCTTGTCGTGCTCCAATTGTTTACAGCACCTATCTTTGTGGTGTTGATATTTTGGGCTAATAGTGACGATGGTGACTTAAAGTCGCTCGCACGCCTGGTTTTGTTTTCCCTTCTCGGGTCTTTGGTAGCGATTGCCATTCTTGCATTAACAACGACCCCTTCGAGGCCCCCCAAACATCGTTTCTTGCTTTGTTTCCTTGGTTTCGTCGTCGCTATTGCTTGGATTTCCACTATCGCCAATGAAGTTGTCGGAGTTCTCAAAGCGTTTGGTGTCATTCTAGGAATCTCAGATGCAATACTTGGTCTTACTATTTTTGCTGTTGGCAATTCATTAGGCGACCTCGTCGCCGACATCACGGTAGCCAGATTGGGATATCCAGTTATGGCACTGAGCGCCTGTTTTGGAGGACCGATGCTGAACATTCTCATCGGCATCGGTGTCAGTGGCGCATATATGACGATCAAAGATGCTAACCACAAACACTTCAAACACCCGAACAAAGATATCAAGTACAAGCCATATCAAATTGAAGTCAGTGGTACGCTGATGGTCAGTGCCATAACTTTACTGATCACTTTAGTCGGGCTCCTCATTGCGGTACCCATGAATAAGTGGGTGATGAGCAGGAAGATTGGATGGGGCTTGATCATTCTGTGGTGTATTAGTACAGTAATCAACGTTGGTGTGGAAATCAGTGGGGTATGGGGTGATAATTTGGACTTATCTACCTTTTTTTCGTGAGCTTTCAGATATTGTTAATGCATGGGATGAAATATGTTTATAAAGAGACAAGAGGGAGATAGAATTGTATTATACCCCCGAGTTATAAGGTAGCTTTTTGGGTATGATTTCAATGGATGTAATATATTGAACCATCAATACTTTGTTGAAGAGAATGAGAGGAATACTCCTTGACTTAGCACATAATTATCATTTTCATGTTTTGGTAGGTATCTAGGTAGTTAGTGGTATCTCTAGCTGGAGCCATCTAATGTCACTATGTATACAGTTGTAGTGAATGGCTGGATAGATAATAATCACATAGATGAAAGAGTAAGATTTTATACCTGCAACTACCTGGTGGGTAGCTCGTCTGAACTTGAACCCATTAAATATTAGCCTTGTATCTAAGGATTTAGAGTTCATCCGAATCTTATCCGGTTCGAGACACCAAGAAACTCCCGCCCCGCTAAAGCACATCGGACAAGACAACAAAGTGCTCCCTCCCGACGATGAAATAGCATACCCAGCAGGATACCTACGTAACCTTAACAACTATTCTACCCCTCACTCCACCCTTCTCGAATTAATTAAGATCACTCTTGTAAGACACCATCTTTTGCGACGATCTGCAAAAGCTTAACACTTTCTTATTCACACCACAGTATCTTCTAGCCTTCGAGTTAACCTCGCTGGCTATCGCGATAATGAGCACCATGCTCCCAGGGACACACGTCTTCTCTCATCAACATCAATACAATCCGCAGGTTGACCAACCATGGATGCAACAGCAGACCCACCATCAACAGGCGCAGCAGCAGCATGCGGCGGCGGTATCCGCTCATTACAATCGCATGGCGGCTCAAAGTCAAAACCACAACGCCGCAGTACCTTCAATCTCTTCCAACCACGGACAAGACCCGGCTATGATCGACTCCAACGTTTCGGAGGAGAATAGAAGGACTTTGAACTTCATTGCAGATTTACTCAATGAAGAGACCAGGGAAGCTGCCCTTCTAGAGCTCAGCAAGAAGCGCGAGCAAGTCCCAGAGCTTGCATTGATATTGTGGCACTCATTTGGTAAATCACGCAGCCGGATAGGATAATGAGGTTTACTGACAGATATAGGTGTTATGACATCACTTCTCCAAGAGATAATATCTGTCTATACTCTACTAAACCCCTCCCAACTGACCGCCGCCGCATCAAACCGAGTCTGCAATGCCTTGGCACTTCTACAATGTGTTGCTTCCCACAACGAGACTCGCGCCCTCTTTCTAAATGGTTAAGTCGCCCGGACATCGATCTACAAAGCGCAGTACTGACATCAGTAGCTCACATCCCTCTCTTTCTCTATCCCTTTCTCAACACGACTTCTAAATCCCGACCTTTCGAGTATCTACGTCTTACCTCTCTCGGAGTCATCGGCGCTCTTGTCAAGAATGATTCATCCGATGTTATCAACTTTCTCCTTACTACCGAAATAATTCCACTATGTCTTCGAATTATGGAGACCGGATCAGAACTCAGCAAGACAGTCGCAATCTTCATTGTGCAGAAGATCCTTCTCGATGACCATGGTCTGAATTATATCTGTGCCACATACGAGAGATTTTACGCTGTCGGTACAGTACTCAGCAATATGGTTTCACAACTTGTGGAACAACAAACGGCACGATTGTTGAAACATGTTGTCCGCTGCTTCCTTCGGTAAGAATATCTCTCATGACGTATTATTTCAATTTCACTAATATGACGACTAATAGTTTGAGTGATAATGCTCGAGCCCGAGAAGCCCTCCGCCAATGTCTCCCCGAACCTCTTCGCGATGCCACATTCTCCTCAGTCCTACGCGATGATGCTGCTACAAAACGATGCCTTGCGCAGCTCCTCATCAATTTATCCGATAATGTTGTTGAATCTTCATCTGGTCACCAAGGTCTTTGATCTCCAGTTCCTCCTTCCACTTTCAATGTACAATTATAAAAGCACCGATACGACGCAAACGAGCATGGGGGATTTCATCTTCGGTTTTGCATAGACATAACGATACCCGGTCTTCTTTTCGGAAATGTCGTAGGTCTCTGCAGCTGGTCATCAAGGGATTCATAAAAGCATTGCGGGGCAAATAGGGTTGGTCTGAAGGGTGTTTTACGCGGCTTGTTTCAATGAAGGTAAGGGCTGACAGTTGCAGCTCTCCATCAACTCAAGGGACTTGGGCCTTTACTCTCAAGGCGGTTATTTCCTTCTTTATTTACATTGCTTGGTGTCTACTACTCTGTACTTTGTCGTTTCGAAGGCGTTTGGGGCTGTCTTATATGCTGCACTATAATATAATGCTGCTAGGGAAATGGTTTGTAAAGTAGGCGAAGCTTCAGCGTTCAGGAATAGAGATACATTCTTGATCTAAGCGTAAACATAAAAGCAATGTATAATAAGCATAAGCATCTATGAATACTTTGTAGATATTGTTAACACATATAATACTGTCGGGAAGAATGACTATGGGATGCTTGTGTCCGGTTTATGAAAGTGAAATATAACCGGCGACGGGTGGACATAGGTAGTAGTTGAGCTACTCAGTACTTTTTGAAGTCTAGAATAACCTAGAGGTATGCTGGACTAAAATTTAAGCCGTTCTCCGAGCGATACTATGCTCCACTGGGCATCGCACAAACCGGGGTTTCAGACATGTCCGAATCTGCGGATCTTGCATGCTCGGCCATCTGGGATGTGCTGGATGGAGTGATCCTCGATAATCGTCGGTAGAGTAGGTAATAATAGATACACATTCTTGGTATTGGGTAGATTGGATTAATATTCGGATGAGAGTGAGTAGATTGTATGATTTATACTACCTAACCAAGGTAATTGGTAAGTCGGTAATAGGTACCTACCTAGGTCAATGTTGAAATTCTTGAAAATGAGAGATGCAAGAGGCTCAACCATCATGAATCGCCAAGTACCTACTCTAGGACTAGTGCGAATCTAGATAGATTCCATCCCCGCAATTGAATAGTAATCAATAAATAAATGCCACCCTCAGAAACTTAAAACTCTAAACTCTAATTCTCCCTTGCGGAACGTCGACACCCATTAGCCTTGGATTACGAAATGATTGAAGGAATGAAAACGTCACGCCATCTGCATCAAAGAGAATCGGAATATTGATAGATGGCTTGATATTGATCACTAATACATTTAAATCAGGTAAATTCATCACAGAGGACCTAACCTTATCAATTATTTTCCTCGCCACTGCACTTGGAAAGTCTTTACAGAGGCTACATACCGACATACCTACCCTGTAAGGCTAGCTGTCGCTCTGCGTCTCCAAGACTCATACGTACGTACATACATACATACAACCTTACGGCATATGTACCGCGTTTCATCCTGAGTCTAGGGGGCAAAGGAGCAAGTCAGTCAGGTCAAGAAGCTGACAAGCCTAGTACGGAGTACCTGGTCGTTAATTACCTCCTGGCTAGGTATCTTACATGCGTAAAAAAAGTCTATCTGATGACTGGAGAGAAGAATTGTAAGATCCTACCATTGCCGGGCTTTTGACGTTCAATTATATGTTCAATTATATGTTCAATTGTTTGTTCAGACTATCATTTCGGAGTCCGTTTACTTGAAGATCACATACACCGCTGACGACGACAAGTCATCTACTGGTAACAAGGCGTGATATATATTGCCTTAGTGTTCAAACGTCGAAAGGGTCCACCGTCCGTCCACCCCAATCCGTCTCCGCCAACACGACCCTGGGCGAAGATGAATTCTTCATACGATGATCTCCTTCCACATCGGGATAACTATGCTTTGACCATTCTCACTCAAGCGGCTATGCAGAGAAATTGTAATAATACCAACAATTGTAATAATACCAACAATCCTCCATCGAATAATTCCGATTCGCTATCCAACCCCAACGGTTCTAGCTTCCCGACTAATAATAACACTGGTAATAATAGTAATCATAATAATAACAATATTCATGCCTCTGGCAATAGTGGTGTCTCAACAAGCCGGGACGCCAATTATCTACCACGTGAAACGCCTATCACAACCTCCATCTCTTCATCTAGGATCACTAATCATCCCTCCGATATTTCACAATACAGTCTTCAGCCCTCATTACCCAACCTCGTTGAAGCTTACACAGCATCTCATCCAGCCATGGAAACACTTGTTTTTAATCCTACAGACCAATTCCCGCAGAGTGCCTACATGAACCATTCATTCCAACTAAGATATTCTAGTAGTCTGGGTATCTTGAATGCGGAGAAGTACGATGATGGTAGGGCTTCGTTAGGATCTCAAAGCCATAATATGATGAGTACGAAGAATCAAATGTCGGACCAGATACCCTTTGGAATCTTGGAAAGAAATGGAAATAGTAGTGATACGGGATCACCAAGTGAGGAGCAAGAGCAAGGAGGGAAGAAGCGTAGGAAGAGAGTCAGAAATGAGTCGCCGAGTCTGGAGGATGACGACGAAGATGCTCGCAAGAAGGCGAGAGGGAGACCGAGAGTCGATACTAAGGATGAAACTGCCGCCGATGTAAGTTATCTGCGTTTTATGTAACATTTTTATTTGGCAAAATCTCCTTGTTTTGCACAGTTTCAATATCAGGGGTAGGGTACTGGCCGCATACGTTCTTCAATACTTGGCGACATCAATAACATTGCTAATCATTACCCAGAGGCGGAGAACTCAAATTCGACTGGCCCAAAGAGCTTACCGTCATCGCAAAGAGACAACGATTTCTTCTTTAGAGAAGCAGGTTCAGGAGCTTCGAGGTACAAATGAAGAGATGAATAATATATTTCTCAGCCTTTACGATTTTGCCATAAGCCGAGGTCTTCTACAACGTGAGCCAGAGTTTGGTCAGCAACTTCAATCGACCACGGAAAGATTCCTTGCCCTCGCAAAACAGACCGCCAGTGATGATAATTTAAGGGACGATGTTGAATCACCAGACAATACTGCACATGAGTCCCATATTGAGACCAAATACTCCTCAAATCGTCGAAATACTCAACGTTCATCCCCTCCCATTTCACTCCCGGAAGAGCCCACTGTCACCGAGACGACACATCCTTGGGGCGGGTATATTGTGTCGAAGGAAACAAGTCATGAGGAAGAAAGGCAGACCGAATATAACCAGCAGGGCGCAAGAGACCCTAAAAATTTCGAGGTAATTAGCAGAGCAACCGAGGATAATGCTAGTTTTCCCTTCGACTTCATGAATCTCCAGCAATACCGAGTCGAGATACCTTCTCCTACCATTGATGATTTTTCTCAATTTCTTTTCCCGGAAGCCCAGGTCCCGCTTCCTAACACCCACTCTTACTTTGAGCTTTCGTTTGCACGTCGAATGCACCGCGCAGCGGTAGAGGTAGGTTATCAGCTGCTCACATCGCCAAATATTTCAAAAGATAAGTTCCAAAAGGTTTTTGGCTATTGCTTGAAATATGAAACCATGGAGAATGTTGCGTTTCGATTACAAAGGGTCCTCAACAGTTCAACGAAAGATACACTCCAGAACTGGCGCGCTCCGTTTGTTCACCTCGGAGGGGCAGGTACATACTATCCCAATCAAGGCCCTGACACTGACAATGAGTTCATGCCTAAGTTTCGCACTGGATTCTCCATGGGCCCTTTTCCCGCAGCACTCACACCAGTTTGGGAAAATATCAGTTCTGATATGAAATGTACTATTCCTGGATTTGAAGGTGACTTCTTCGATCCAAATGATGTTGAAGGATATCTCAGGGGCCATGGATTTGATCCTTATCCCGCCGCCGATTATATCACAGGTCAGATAGATCTCGAAGCTTTAGTCAAGGCGGACGGTTCAGAGACTGACAGCACTGACTCGAGATTCCCTCTTACACCTCGGAGTTCGACGGCTAAGGCCTCCGATGACACTAACCAAGGTGCATACGACTTTGATCATAACAATGGCGACTTAAGTAAGGAAGTTCAAAATGATAGCACCTCTTCTCTTATGAAATTTCTATCGTGGGATGCCAATCCTTTCAAGGGGACTAATCCCTTCGATTTATCCGGTCCGATATTTGATGGTACAGCCGGCCCCAATTCTGAAAATGCTTGTCCTACAGCTACTCCAAAGAACAAGAAACGTACTGTGACCATTAAAGTCGATACTCTGATAAAAGGTATGTTGTTTAGACATTAATATTTGGACTTTAGCTGATTTTTTTTTATAGAATTGGCTGTTCATGCATCCTGCTTAGGGCGCACTCCTGGATTCAGACGAGCCGATGTGAATGCTGCTATTATTGCAGCAGCAAAAGAAGCAGGATTTGAATGAGCCTCGAGTAAATCTGTTTCCTATAGCTGGGGAACCACGAATTTAGCACCTGCACGAACGCTATTCATTAAGATCGACTCTAATGATAGCTAACCTTAAAAAAACTGCATGCCGCCTACCAGTTTCGTACGAACTTTAAACCTATTAACACGCCTATGTCCACCTGAAATATCGTCTCCAAATATTTTAACTCTGGATTTATCGCTATATATTTAGTTTACAAGCATAAATCACTCCTCACCAGTCGTTTCATATATCGTTTGTTTTCAACATCTATTTACCTTGCGATTCAAATCCTTACAACGAAAATTCTACATTCGAAAAGGCGGATCGAAGTCAGTACATAACTTTCCAAATGAAACCATCTCTTGGTAGCATGCAAACTGATCATTTTCGGTACCGACAAACTTATCAAGGGAGGAGTCCGAAACAGGAGTTACGGATATGCGTTCAAAGGCCGACAGTGCGTCGTCCATTCAAGCTGGAAATCCCCTAGAGACCGGGCAAATGATTTTCACAATCGATCAGTCTCCAAAGTCTCAAATCCTCGTCATCATACGAGGCTACTTTGATCCCGAGCTAGATGCGTTACAACCATAATATCCTATTTCAAAATGCCGATCCTTCAGCTCAACTGTCTATAAATATGTAGCAGATATTCGGGGTGGCGAGATTTCAACTGAGGATCTTTATACATTTTAAAATAAGATATTCTGAATATCTGTTATACGGTGTGTTCAGTAGTCCGGGCTGTAAACCCATCAGACATTCATTTAAATCCTTGAAAATAATTCAATCATATTTAATTTATAACTTTATTGTCGTGAATGTTTTCACCACTATTCCTGTATCCAAAAGCGCTCTCCCCCCTAAACTACGAATAAATTATCATTCTCAAAATTCCAATCCCAATCAAACAATCAAACAAAGTCATCTCATCCCTCCCCCTAGTCTCCAATTTCCAATCTCATGAAATTCGGGTAGCTGGGAGGGAAAGAGTGGATAGAAAATCCTAAAAAAGAAGATTCAAGTTATTTTAATATTAATAATTATCCATTGAGTTACTTTAATTTATTTTATTATTTAAAAATACAAGTTCTTTAGACTTGCTGGTTGAGAGTGTATAAGGATGTTGATTTTAATGGATATAATCTTATATTTATATAATGAACCACATCTGAGGAATTGAAGTTAGATATCTTTGGTTTTACTTGTAGTTAAGGTTATGTGTCTGATAGTTCAATTGAAGATATAGTTCAATTCGAGATACTAAAGAGTTGGAAATTTTGGGGGTATTTTGATCTCTTGCTCCGATAGATTCAACAATCAAAGTGATTTCATGTTCACAAGATTCATTTAATTCTTATTGATAGACTCCTGTCTAGACAGTGTGACAAACTTAATCATGTAGCTCCTTCTAGTTCTTGGTGTCGTTCCTTCTTCATTTCTTAATGTCAAGATCAGAATGAAAACACAGTGAATATTGCTTTCCCCCTCCTCAGAAAAACATCAAATTCGCTCATCATCTTAAAATCGATCAATTATCAATTTTCTTCTAGCCTCATTCAGAAAGATGCCGATGAGAATTGAATTAGAACTATGTGTATCCGGTCTAAACGATCAGGCTGGAAAACACTTTGCCTATATGGCTGCAATTGCAATTCATGACCTGATATGCCTGAGTGAGGGGGAGGAACGACATTTCGCAGATTTATATGAAGTAGGCAAGATTTTTGATCAGACCCCTCCGCCTATGTTGCAAGAAAGAACCAGGCTCTCGAATTACCTATTGGCCCTAGATCGGGTCGTACCGAGATTCTGGGCAGTAAAACTCCAACTTACATGCCTTGAACACGCAGACAGATGCGATGTATTCAGAAAGCAGCTCAATTATCTGGAGAATTCTCCAAATATTGAGGACTCAAAGGAGGAGTATGAGTATTTGATTAGAGCGTCGGCTGAGGCTAGGACTGAAGTTTTGGGACATATCAACGCAGCCCGGAATTTCAACGTCCTCGATGGGCAGAATGCTTTACAATGGGCTTTTGAAGTTTTGGCCCATCAAGGACCACCGGAAGATTTATGGTTCATAAAGAGCTTGAAAAAATACTATCAGATTTCGAGACCACTAACGGATGGATTCAGTCTTGAACATTCCGAATTTGGTGATATTATTCGCGATGAAACTTGGTGTGTTGCTTCGGGAACTTGGGGCCCACCAAGTCGTCTGCGGCCTGTTAGGATCGTCCCGCCACAAATAAGCACGGATCATTTGGGTGCATTGTTTCCTGACACATCCTTTGGTAAACCATACCATCCCGAGAATGGTTTAATGCTCGACAGACAAATCGCAGATAATTTTGAGGCCGGTCGAATCTATATGGTACCAATAAGTAAGAACGATGATGGAGTAATAACGTGGCAACTCCGGGTCCTGGACTACAACCTTTTGCAACAAAGACACGATGGACTAGGATGTTCGTTTGCAAGACTTCATGAAGGGGAGTTGAAGTTTTTGGGTCTGTGGAAACCACGGCAAGACTTCCTGCAATTCCACTGGTTTTTCTGCTTGGCTATCTCAGCAGCAAGGAATTTTGGCAGCCGAAGAGTGGATTCTGAAGTGTCTCATGGTTGGCATGCTTGGGGATTGTTGGAAGATGAAAACGGGGTCTATCGAATGAGGAAAAGCTTACTCGAGGAGATGGACCGATACTCGGCTCGTAGGCTTCCTGCTCATCGGACGTCAAAAAAATCAATTATGGTAAGTTTGATGGCAAGGCTCTTCAATGTGGAAGAATGAAATGAAGGTCAATAGTTAAAATAGGGGGAAATGTAGTAGCCGCTAAAGCACTCTGAATGTTGGAAGTAGAGTGCAGGATTTTCTTGCCGTACATTGTCTATAACACAAAATAAATAATCACAGTATTTTTTCTTAAAAAAAACCGAATGGGGACTGATTGTATGATGTTTGATTCCACTTTGAAATTGGTTAATTACTAGGGGAAAATAAGAATAGTTCTTACTCTTCTTGATGTCGTGATACTACGATACATACCTTACCAAGGAAATTCTAAATGAAGTACGGGTACGATATTCATATAGGATGTAGTATGTATGTATGTATACAATTTGATCGTAAAGGCTAGCTAATTACCTATTCAAGAATCAGTATCGTGTTCTTTAGTGTTGTATTTGATCTTTAAATTTGAAAAGTTTACTAATTTATAGCTGGTCAGGTGGTTAGAATTTGCAAGTGAGGGGATTTTTTTTTAAAAAAGGAATTGGTTGTTGGGAGTGAAAGTGAAAATAAAGAGGAAGGAGGAGGAAGGGAAAAAGGAGGAAAAATGGGTCTTGCCTTGTGTTTCAGATGGAGAAACGCGTATAAATTACTTAATGGATTTATTTAGATTAGATACTCATGTTATGGTGTATTTCAAAGAAAGTTTCACGACTTCGTTTACTCGTATAAATTACCTAGAAAAATCACTGACATTGATGTAGGTTAGATAGGATATTCCAAAAACCCCTGAATTAACTTCTCGCTAATTTTTGTTGGTCCCGCCATATTTCTGGCGTAAGTATTATGCAGGATTGATGTCTGACAATTAAAAACTAGGTAGCCCGGGAAAATTATATCAATATTAATGAACATCTGAGTCGAATGAACTTGACATTGCGACAGGAAAAGAAGTGTTCAAATATGATTCCTCAGCCGAACCCAACACATCCGGAACTTAGCGTTGATAACGATTCAGAAAATCAAACCCGGCCCATATACACCCCCATGCACTGAATTCAAGTGTTTATAGCATAAACCGGAATCCGTAAACATTTGCAGGTACACCCAACAAAGATGTGCTCCACACTTACACACAATGTGATTACAACCGTAGGTCTTCTCAATACGAGTCTCACACTTGGGACAACTCTTGATCCCCAGTTTCTTCATCGATTGCAGCGTTTCCTCACAGTTTCCTGAGGTTTCGTCCTCGTGCTCCGCGCATGTTTTGTTCTCGTGTTGCTTGTGGCAATATGTGCAAATTACTGTGCAGCATTCGACACAAGTATTGAAATGCATCGTGTTAGTTACACGATAGGTAGTATTGCAATCCAGTTTTGGGCAATAGCGGAGTGTCTACGGGTTGCGCTGAATGTGATTTGTAAAGGAGGCTTCGAGGACGTCTTCGAATGCCTTGGATGAAAGAATCTGTTGTAGTTCTTCGAGGCTAAAGACTTGTTGACATTTTCTTATGTTGCTATGGCAATTGATTGAGCAGCAAAGAAAAGAACTTCGGACGTTATAAGACTTCTGGAGTTATCTACATTCTTTAACAAAGAAAGATTGTAGCCATATAGGTAGGGATATATAGACGCGGAACATATGAACTGCCTATTCTAGTCTCTAATTTGCTCGAAGCCGCGAGAATTTGGTACTTGTGCGTGGAAATGAGTAAAGAGGAATCGAAAACATATAGAATATTGCCAGGTATTATAGATAGCGAATGATATATACAATATTTACGATAGTGTGGTATGGAAATATATGTTGATAGTGAGAAGTTATGTAAATGATGGATGATGGAGGTAAATAATAGGTTTCTCAGCCTCATTAATTTATGCCTCATCAAGTGCGGTATGGTCGTTTAGGAGGTGTTGATGATAGAGAGATACATACCGCTCAGTACCATGAGAGACTGTTATCTGGGCGTGGTAAAATAATCTCTAAATCGAATTCAGATTAAATCATACTTTTTATATTTCCTCACTAGTCTTAAAAAGAAGGTAAGCGAGGGTGAAGCCGAGTGCTCAACAAATACTACATGCAATTTCGTACTATGTAAAAAGTACTACGATATTCTGGCGAGACTATGCCGAAAACAAGGAGCTCTTGTTATCTATAAAAGTAGGACCAGAATCTTAGTGTGTTTTTATAAATCATATATCTATGCATCAGCATAATACGAGAAATAAGGCTTTAGCTCGGCCGGTTGAGGTAAAATGCAGATAGGATGACTATGAAAAAAAAGGGGAGTAAGACAATGTGTTCTGATGGTTCGTTTTTATTTTCTTAATATTAAGGGGTATAAAGTAATTCTATTTGTGATAATGAGATATGGTGATGACAGGACAGAAGAAGAGGTGATATTAAGATTAGAAGAATTGTAAGGGTTTGATATAATAAGAACATAGCATCATTACAAAACAATATTAGCAAAAACAATGATACTAACAATAACTTCTCACTTCATTTAAAACCACATCTCCGACTCTCAAAAGAATCTTCCCATCTCAAAAACCACTCCATCAAGATCCTATCCTCGAAAAGTACTACAGAATTCATCTAGGTAATGTCAAGGTTCCTATGAAGACGAAAAACGAACTTGCTTTGATCTTGATATGGTTATCATTTCTAAACCACGATATTAAAATTATTTATACCCTTACACTCAGAAATAACATCTCGAAAAGAAAAAAATTCTTAGAAATACAAAGCATAGATAGGAAAAACGTGAGATCACTCAGAGTTGATACTATAAAGTATAGATACTTTATCTCCTTGTCATGATATGATCAGGTTTTGAGAGTATAAAAGGGGCTTGGGAGTATATTTAAGTAAATTTAGAATCATAATAAACAAAAGTATACTTTATGTAGAGAAGGGGGTTTTATGAAGGATGATTCAGGTTTAAATTCAATATTATTATATATAAAAGAGATAAAGTCAGTGTAACGATACTTTACTGGAGGCAGCGACTGCCTGAGGTTCGTCTGGTTAGTAGTTTTGGGTTAAGGCTTTATCACTGGTATTCACTTGGAAGTGAAGTCGTTACTAGATCAAGTAGAATATAAATAAACTAATTGATAACTAAGTTGAGCATAAAGCTCCTATATTATGAAACTACTCTGATTATATATTACTACTACTATTAGATAGCCTGGATAAACTGGTCTACCCGGGCTATCCCCTAGACTGGATAGACTGATCTATCTAGTCTATCCATCACGTGATCTTTATTGGCCTCAGGATACCAATCCTGGGACGATTATTATCTTAGGACGCATACTATCCTAGCTCCCCCTGATCTCCCAGGACACTTGTCCTATTCCATTGTGGTTGCCTAGAACGCTTGTCCTAGGATTCCTAGGTTCCTTATCGCCTGCGATAAGGAGCCCCGGTAATCGGCAGCCAATTCACCGACATTCACTATACCACTATAATCTCATCCGTGGTTCGTGACACCCTATCCCTATCCCATCCCATCCCATCCCCTCAATATCCAATACCCAACATCTCAATACCCTAAAAATAACCCTCCCCCTTCTCCCTCCCCGCCTCTCACCCTCTTTCATCCAATCAATCCAATCAATCAATTTAATTATCATTACTCATATTCTCACTCACACTCACATCTATATCCAGAGTGTTACGAGGTTTGCCGTCTAGATCACGTGGAAGTGCTTTAGGCTCTCGAGGTGGTTTATAACTAGGCGTCAAGCAGGGACTTAAGTAATGACAAATAATGATATGCAATTCGTAACTAATAGTAGAGTATACTAAATGATTGATCTTGAGCACGAAGCTCTATACAAAGGAAATCCGTCTTGATTATATAGACCTTCATGCTTCGTGGCTCGAAGGGAGCGAAGGGATCGAGCTTCGATCCTTTCGCTCTCCTCGATCGAAGGGCTCGAGAGGCCAAGCCTTCGAGCTCTTCGAGTTCTCGCATCACGTGTTATTACTAATCCTGTGACCTAATTGTTACCCGTCGTAACACAGAGTATGAATAATAACAATAATCATAGATTAATTTTTCATGGATTTAAATTTAAATTTACTAAATAAAGAAAAGAAAAAGAAAAAGTAAGTATTGTGAATAATATATTAATTGTTAAAGTGAATGGTTCCTGCGTAGCACGTGCACAGGGCACTAGTCCTGTTAGGACTAGATTGAGAAGCTCTCTTACAGAGAGCTTCGCACTTCCGTAGAACTTAGAAGAGAGATTAACCTACAAGACCAATATTACCTCAGTTCTGCCCTATCAGCTTCCCACTATTCCCTGTGTGAGGTCATTCCTTTTAACATTAATCTTAATTATAATATTTGCCTTAAAAAAACAAAAACCAACATAAAGGGGAAGAGAAGCAAAAAAAGAAACAAGAAAACACCCTCTCACCCGTAAAAGTAGGAAGAGAAGCAAG